>NC_084665.1:109411434-109536434 GCF_028389875.1 Rhea pennata
GCATTAAAAAGAATTTACACTCTATTTATTTTGATCAGCTTACCTCTTCAGAAATATATATACCCCAAAAATGTGCATACATTAGCAGCTATAAACATTACATGGCATATCACACTATGTCAGCTTATATGAAAACGTACAAAATGTGAATGTATTCAAAAAACTATTCCGCAGTTACTATCTTTAAAGCAAGACATAAAATCATTATGAAGTCTTGTAAGCATAACACTGTTTCAAACAGAAATAAATATATAACACTTTCTGGTAAATTACAGCAGCAAAAAACAAGAGGCATCCTTTTTTTAAGCAAGACTTTCACCACTATAGCAGCTGTTCAGACCTGAATTCCTCTCACAGCCTGCTTTATATTTTCCAGTAGGGCTTTATTTTCTGGACTCTGATAACGATCTTGATTTGTATACATGTCCGTCAAAGTGGTCACGTAAGCATCAAAATTTTGTTCATTGATTGGTTCCTACGAGATATTAAATAGTAGTTCATATACAACTTTTATTTTCTTAATCGTATATTCATTTAAGCATAACATATTATCAAGGCATATTGCCACCATTTTTTATAATATTTAAAATGCCTATTTAGATCTTACTTAATTTTACAGGATACACTGGAACAGGCCCTCCATGTCTTTGTTAGCAGTTAAATGTATCTTTATGGTTTCAGTGTTGTTAGCACAAATATCCAACTGGTTGATGAACCATAAACTTAAAAAAGACATCTATTGTATGAAGTGAACTGAAGATCGCCAAATTCCTTAACTTGTGCTCTCAATCACTTACCATATGTGGCAGCTGGATATTAGCTAGACTATGAATTAAAGACTGGCTTAAATTGGCCAATTCATGAAGAAGAGACTCATTTTGCTGTTCGATTACTTTGTTCTCCTCTTCTATCGTCTTCAGGTTGCTCTCCATTGTGGTAATCTAAAATGGATAAATTTGTGTACAATGTAATATAAGGCAAGCTGTTATAAACCATGCACTCTGAAGGAAATGATAACAAAAACACCAGAGAAACAGAAAAAGAACTTTTCACTCAAACTAAAAAAAAGATTTTGCTTGAGTCTGCAACTTTTATCATTTTTAAGGACTTCTTATTCCAACTGCATATTGTATGACTTTAACAGCTTGTCTTTTCCATATTGGTAAAAATACATGAACTTAATTTTGGTTCTGCTGGCTTATAGCTTTTAAAAGACAAAAACGTTTCTCAAGTCTAAAGGCTTAATGATGTTAAATCTGCAACTGTGCGGCTTGGGCTGTGCGGCTAAACACTTTCACTCTTTGGAGCCTATCTGTAGTCAACAGGACATTTTGGGGCCAGTAGGGCATGTAATTTATTGTATTTTCTGTAATATATATCTTGTTAGCTAAGCATTTGCAGCTCCTTGTTTAGCTCTTTGTGTTTATAATTTGATTCTGTGCAAATTCACAGGGCTGTTTATGAAAGTTGAAGAATTGCACACTGCTGTACTGTGTGTACAAATCCTGAATGTAGTCTAAAAAATAGAAAGAAAATTGAAGGAACCAAAGAAAATTTACATGCAGCCAGGAAAGTGGGCACTTGGAGCATGACTACACATATGGGAGAAGACAACTGAGAGTATGGTCTTCCTGCCCTCCCAGGTGACCAGACACAAGTTAGCACCAGCTTAACGTGCTGTTGGGCTTGAAATAATAAACATTGCTGAGAGGCAACTTCCTCAAGCTTGTGCAGAGCACTGGGATAATAAAGCTATTAGGATTTCAGATGAGCACTGGCTTCTTTCCAACCCACTGAGAGCGCGTGCAGAACTTCCTCGTGTCTGTCTACACTTTCCCCTACAGACCTGTCCTTAGTTTCCACATTGGATGACAACTGTTAACAGCTATTACAAAGTGTACTATGTGTGTCTGTGTGTGTAGGTTAAAATGTACATTGGCAAGAGGACAGAAAATGAAACCAGAGAAGAGGAAATAATGCCAAAGAATACAAACTTTTAAATTCTCCAAATGAGCTTTATCCATTTCTAATTTGACACAGACAATGAACTGTAGAAAGAATTGATAGAATTTAAATGTTGAATAGAAGGCTGCAGGTTTGTGCGGTAATAATAAGTTGAAGGGGAAAAAGTTCTTCTATGACTATTTGATCAGGGTCAGTAAATTTCAAGAAACTGCTGGCACAATCAGGTCATTAGATGCCTCAAGTTTACTTTACTCTGCACTCAAAGGTTTAGTCTGTTTTTGGAAATACAATCCACTGGTTGACAAAAGTAACTTTGACAAGTGATGTGGCTATATAAAACAATCTCTAAGTAGCCCTGACTTTGACTACAGATGTTTATGTAGCAGCTAATCCATGCTGTCAGTATCACAGGGGCTTGGTTTTGTCACGATTAATTGATTTTGAGCTATTTCTAAGAGAAGTTAGAATAGGTAAAAATATTCAGCACTGGGAATGAGAACACATCTTTCTCTTTTGTTATGCTTTCAATTTGTGTATGTCAAAGAACAGATCAGATATACGTTATAAACACATGTTTTGGGAGGAGAGAGGGCTGTCTGGAATTCAGTTTTCAAGAGCAATTCCATTTACAACTGCAAAATATCTTTCATAGGTGCTAGCTAAAGTCAGCTATGCTGGGATGTTAACCCTAAAAACTTCTTAAGTTACAGACCAAAGTGAAGAGCCTGAGAGCAATAATGGCCCAGTTCAGTACAGCATAGTGCTGCTGTCTCACGGTAACTTAAGTAGGACTGACATTTCACCGATTTTTTTAGCTAGTTGAGAACTGCTACCTGATTTATTTTTTCTTGGGCCATGTCAAGTAAGATGCTGACTATTTGAAAATTCAGTTGAAGGTGATCAGCGTATTACACATTTTCAAGTAATCATCCTCTGAAAGAGTTCTAAGATCAATAACCAGCGTTCTTAATTATTGTATTTATTTACCTAGTGTCTGGAATTTCCCTCATGGTATTTTACCCTAAAACTAGAGAATGTTCACAAGTACCTGTTCTAAAAACGGGATAACCTGTTTAGAGCATGAGACATATAATTATTTGCAGATTTTTCTTTCTCTCCTGGTCCTATATGTCTCTCCCTCTCTCATACATTTGGATTAGTTTTAAACAAACTTATCAGAAAAATTAAGTTCTACCAAATTTGATATTAAAAGATTGCAGCATGAGTTCATACTGCATTAAGGGTAAGATATTCTACATGAAAGGCAGTTCTTGTTGTAGGAAAAAAATTCACTGACACTTTTCATCCACAGGACAAATCTATTTACAATGAGACTTCTGCTAGTTCTAGTGTTCACAGAACTACTTCTACTTTCCCATTGCATATTACCCAGTATGAAATGTTATTGAAAATTAGGTCACACAATAATTTTCTGAAGGTGCATCAGCAAACATTTTGTTTTATTTAATCTAACAAAATTTTGTTAGATTTTTTTTGTTAGGTTTTGTTATTACAAAAAAGAGGAGTGCTGACTTTGATACTCTTAATGGATTGATAATAACTATGATATAACAGTCTACATGTTGGAAATGTAAACTGCCTATCTTCAGGACAGCGTATTAAATTAAAACTGAGGCCCTTGAATTTTTGTGAAGTTTGACTCAGCTGTGATTTTCTGCTAGGTATCAGCAGTTAATCGGATAAGAATAGGTAACGTTAGAATGGGCTGCCTAGGGAAGTTGTGGAATCTGGTGCTGTGGGCATAACAGAACAGGTTAGACAGGCATCTGTCAGGATTGGTTTAGGTAGAGTTGAGGGGTGATGAGGGAAGGAGAAGACTGGTGGACTGAAAAACGCTTTCAAGGTCTCTCCTAGTTCTGTTTTCTATTAATTAATTTAATGACAATATGTGTCGCAGTCAGTTTTACTCTTTTTCTAAATCTATTGTGTCAAGATGTGAAGAACATCATTTGAACTGGATAGTGAAATAATCAGCTGAGCTTTTTTCCAAGAGTGCTAAATGGTCCCAAGTAATCCCTTATTTGATTTCCTAAGAATGCACAATGGCATCGGTCTGAACTGTGAAAGCTAGAACTGAGATCAGTGAAGTATGGCTTCATTTCAGATCAGATTTTGTTCTAAAACTCCTAGCTAAATCCCTGAAACTCCATGCATGTTTTATGCCTGAATAGTGTTATTATAGCCCTGTTTCTTTTTTTCATTCATTTGGCCATAAATAAATAAAAATACATACGGCTACCAACAGCTGGGGGGAAATTTACCTAGTGTATATATGACTGCCAAACTCGTTGGTATTTTTAAAAAAACTCAATTAAATCAATGTTTATGTGAATAGCACCTATAGCATAGTATTAAACATAAGAAAACATCAGTCAGATTGGAAACTTCTAACTTTAAAACTTAGGACCAAATCCCCCCAAAACAAACAGGTAAAGTTGTCCTGCCACTAACTAGTCTACTTGCCTTACATTTTTGCCAATTTTCTTCTCATTACCTTATAATTATGTTTGGTCACATCTCAGAACTGGGTAAAAAATAAGTCAAATACTATAAAGGTCAAATAATGACAATAGAATCCTGAAGACAGGCATGCAATAAAAGTGAAGTTTCAATATCATTTTGGCTAAGATTTAGAATTCAAAGAAAACTCTAGCTGAAGGGCAAGATCCTATCATTTATTTAGGAGGATACAAGAGGGGGAGGACAATGAAAAGGGCACTCTTCTCTGCAAGCAGTAGATAAAAGAAGAAACAAGGAGAGGTTAGCTTTGATTGCCTTCATCAAGATCAATGGGCATTTTATGATTATGACTGTGGGACTTAAAGGCTGATGAACGGTGAGAACCATTCTTTCTCACTATTCATTTCTGTGCTCAAGTCATGGGAAGAAAAAAGCACTGCAAGCTATACTGGGTATTGGAAAATGCCAGGGAAAGAATTCAATTAGTTTCTTTCCTTTGCCTTTTCCATCAAGTTTTAGGACTGGTCAAGAATGACAATAAGATGAGGTTTTAATTAATACTCTAGTGGCTTCCCCACACACACCTTTTTTCCAGTAGATCTTTGTGGAATGGAAAAGGGATTACGGTAGTTCTGAGAACTGGTGAGTAGTATTCTACGACTTCTACCAAGGGCTGCAGTTAGTGTGATGAAGTGTAACAAGTGTTCACTTCCCTACCTAGATTTCCTCTGTAACACAACCCTGGCAGGATGTTCTTCATCTGGGCTCCTTCACATTGTAAATTATGTAAATGACCATGGTCTCACTTAAAAATTTAATTGCTATTAAGAAGGTATATATCTATTCTCATCAAGGAAAAATACAAAGCTGATCATAACAGGTCATACTTTTGTCATTATTTTAGAAAATGTATTTTGTAAATGCTTTTTTTCATGGTGGCAACTGATGTGGAAAATGCACCATGAATATTGTTTTCTGGCAAATCAGAGATATAAAACATAACATGTAAGAAATATGAAAAAGAAAAATATATTTCCTATATTTCTTCTAACCAATCCTGCATAAAAAGGAGCTGAATTTAGGGCTTCATAAAACTGTTACCTGAGTTCTGAGTTTAATCATATCAGCTTCCATCTGGGAGTTGGATTCATTTAGTTCCTTGATTTCTTCATCTAACTGTTTAATTTCTTCATCATTTTCTATACCTATGTGATATAAAAATAACAGGCATGTTAAAATAATTATGCTTTAAATCAGAGTTCATTAAATGAATTATTTCCATATTGAAATTAAATATAATTCAAATAAAAGTACTAAAGTAAAGAATAAAACAGTAAGTTTCATCAAACTTTTCTTTTTAAGTTAAAACAATGTATTTCACACCACTTTTCTTTTAAGAATTATAGTAATTTTCCCATGAGAATGATGGAAATGGCAGGAGGAGTGATAAGACACAGCTTTTTCTTTGTATGTGCTGACTTTATCTTCACCTTATTAGAAATGCACCTGCAGCAATGAATTCTGCTCCTGTCATATGTAACTTATTTGAAAGATTTTGTGCATACATAGACCTTCTGAAGGAAAAAAAAATATGGTAACATGCTAATCTCTTCATATCACAGTGTTGTCAAAATCATTTGTACCTAATTTAGAAGAAATTTTTCCCAACGCAGAGAAATGTCATGGATGCCCTGGGATCCACTGTGATTCTGCTGTTTTTTTTAATAATTCCATGGTTCAGAAGGGTGTTATTATATAATGATATATGTGATAATTTGCACAATTGAAGTGATTCCTGAGCTTTTATAACATAAACATTTAGGGAACAGAATTTTAAAGGTACTTATCTCAGGATTAAGGCATGAATGAACTACTGGTTTTATTTATTTGTTCATTTAATTACTATAAAAGAGCATAAAATAGCCCTAGGATGAAATAGGCTTACTTTCTCTAAAGTCGAGATCTTAACTCCTACCACTACAGGATCACAGAATCACAGAATAGTTGAGGTCAGAAGGGACCTCTGGAGATCATCTAGTCCAACCTCCCTGCTCAAGCAGGGTCACTAGAGCATGTTAGACAGCATTGCATCCAGGCAGGTTTTGAATATCTCCAGAGAAAGAGACTCCACAACCTCTCTAGGCAACCTGTTCCAGTATCCTGTATCTCTCTAACAGTAAAGAAGTTTTTCCTCATATTCAGGTGGAACTTCCTGTGCTTCAATTTCTGCCCATTGCCTCTTGTCCTGTCACACGGGACAACTGAAAAGAGTTTGTCCCCGTCCCCTTGACACCCTCCCTTCAGGTACTTGTACACATTGATAAGATCCCCCCTCAGTCTTCTCTTCCCCAGGCTGAAGAGGCCCAGCTCTCGCAGCCTTTCCTCGTAGGGCAGATGCTCCAGTCCTCTGATCATCTTCGTAGCCCTACGCTGGACTCTCTCTGGTAGTTGCATATCTCTCCTATGCATGCTCTCACTTGCTTTTTCTGCTGTGAATCTTGCACACCTTTTTGCACAGTGCGTAACTGTAACATGAAGGATGCCACATGTCCCCCTAACTACTGAGAACATCTATATGCTGCTCCTTCAGGCATTCTATTCAGGTATAGCAGACAAAGATTTCAGCCCCTCCTGGCTGTAGGGAAAATTGAGCCCAGATCTTCCACTCTCTGGATACCAGCTACTGAACAAAGACAACCCACACTTATTTCTCCAGCTGTGCTCTCCATGTGGGTTACAACAGCTTCCGCCCTTACTGTTGAACAAAGCATTTTCTGTAAATGCTTGGGGGCTCTCAAATACAGTAAAATTCAACAGATATTCACTGGAGTTTAGAAGACAGCATCTTTAGGCATTTAGGCAACATCTTTAGGCAAAGTTTTCTCAGAAAACTTAGGACTTAGATACCTTCTGGACAAGACTTTTGTGGTACTTATGTGAACTGCAGCACCTACAATTTTTTTTAATTGCACTTCAGATACCAGCCTATGATCCTGAATTTCATTTAAGTTACTTTCATCATCTCCCCTGCAACTGAAGGTTTCCAGGAAGGATTGCAGATAAAATAGCACAAGGCCATCTACATCTGCCAAAAGTTACTGAACTACAGCTCAAAATGAATTCAAGGGAGCTCACGAGGACTCAGCACCTCTGCAAACAAGTCTTTTCTCTTCTGAATCCTGCAGCAATATAAGAGCAACTATCCACCTTGATGAATGAGGTAAGAAGCATAAAATTATAGTGGTATATTCCTTTTGGAAATATTTTAGAGTGTTATAGATTTATGTAGGCATAATAGACCAACTTGACTCATTCCAGTGCTAGCTCAGATTTCCACAGCATAAAAATCAGTTTCAACTCTACTGACAGTGAATTCACTGTTTATACAAAGAAGACTTATACATGTAGAAAAAAAACATACAGCAATGATAATTTTATCTTACAAAGAAGTAACATTTAGAAAGGTAATGATTGAAAATTTACCATTACTGGCTCGCTGCTTTATTGTTAGCATTTGTTCTCCAGATAGCTTTGCTTTCTTCATAGCTGAAGTGGCTCTGGGGCATCCTGATAAACTGTGAACAGTAAAGAGCCTGTTAATTATGATAGGTCATTGAAAATAAATCTGTAATCCAAAACTATTATAAAAACAGTATCAGAGATGAAGTTTGTCCTCACTGCCTGGTACTAGAAGAGCACGTCAGTCTGAAAAAGAAGGACTTATCAGGAGTGATTTCATTATTTTATTCTTCTATCTAAATTCTTTTTGTATAGATGAGTAACATAAAAGTCAGATATATCTTGTAAAAGTACAAATCAGAGAAGAAGAGCCAAACTTCATAAAGATACAGTGCTCTTATTAAAAAGTTATCTTTTAAAAGTAGTTACTGTGTAAATATTCCCTTTTGAATTTGCATGCCCCCACTTTGAGTTTTCATCCTTTCAAATCCGTATGAAAGAAATAGCATGACCTAATAGCTTTTCACTTCAGCCTAGGCAGGGGGTTGTTCCAAGCTCTGCTATAAACTCACTGTGTGGCCTTAAACAAAAAACTTTATCATCTTCTCTACTCTCACTGTTTGTCTTCTGTATTTATGGGTAAACTTTTCAACACAGAGTATCTCTCACATTACATGTGTGCGCAGTACAACCTTCTTCTTGAAGTGAGAAAGAGCCTTGAGGAAAACTAAGGGGGATTAGGCATTTGAGGGTAGAAAAACCCAAATAACTGTGGCACAGGGAAATGAATGAAAGACATCAGGATACGCAAAGTTTCTACATCATTTAATTGACTTCATTTTTGCATCATTTCAGATGATGTAATTAATTTCCTCTTATTTTGTCTTCACTCTTCTTTAGGTTAATATCAGCAGGTATTTTAATAAGTTTGTTAGGGTACATGATCCTCAGCCTTTTCCTCTCTAAAGGTTTTGACAGATGATACCTTAGGCAATCCCTCAAAATAAAACTATTCCTCAAAACTGGACGTAAATATGACATTCAAACCCTAAACAGACCAGCATGAGACCAGGATGCTAGAACTGTGCACTTCAAAGTGCAGAAGAATAATGAAACAAGGAAAAACATAGGCACAGGGATTACAATTTTACTGAGAGATTCAGTGTGCCTACATTCCAACTTTGGTGCCTAAAAGATGTCTCGTTCCCAGGCTGCGGCTCTGGAACTGGGAGGGGCTCTAAATTTCTAAATGGTTGGACATCAGAGACACAGGAGTAATGCTGGACAAAGAAGAGTAGGTATGAGTTTATTTTTCTTGAATTTATTAAGATTTTGTCTGAAAAATGTACAAGGATTGAAATAAATATGAGTGAAATACACTTCAGTGCTGTAAGAGCTAAGCAAAATATGCTTCCAGCATCGCAAAAATCAAAAAAAGACCAAGAAAAATGTGCTAGCAGACCATTCTGTAGTGTCAGTAAGTATAATACTTATCTTCACATCAAGTTTAAAGCCTTTTCAATTGATGCCTGTGTTATACAGCTTCTGTTACAAGTGGAATTAGCATGTAATCCCACTTTTGTTTATTTTTTATTTTTTAATGTCTGATAAATCTTACACTGACCTTTATACAAACACAGAAATCTACAGCTTGTTCATTCTAACAAAGAACTAGTAAAATTAATCACAACTATCTCACTTGCTACTGCCATTATTTTAACATAGATGAGAAATCATGCAAAAGAAAATATCATAGACATAGTGTAGTATTCTTTCCATAATAAAAAATCAATAAAATTTCTAATAACATTGCTGGGGGTACTGCTGCAATAAATACAGTATAAACATACTGAGGCATCATTTATCAATGTCACACTGTGGATGCTACCAAGCCGGAAGCTATAAGCATTTTAGGTGAGCTGCGAAAAGCACCAACACCCAGTTCCTAACTCCTTTTGAATTCCCAATTAAGCAGGAGCTGCAAACTGCTGCTGCCACAGAGACAAAGTATCAACAACTAGCTGCTCATCAGCACTATGTCTCTTTGAGATGCAATGTCTCTTAGCTCTCCCTGGATTTCTACTGTCAGGCTTAATCTCTACTTTGAGGAGAAAAAAAAAAAAAAGTGCAATCTGGCACATCATTCTTTAAAGCCTCAAACCTCTGTCAGAATTTACAAAATACTATGAAAAATGAGTTAACCCACTAGATTAAAATAATCTAGGGTCAGTTCCTGCAAGCCTCCTGTGAAGTATGCATATGCTAAAATTTGAGGTCGCAATTTTTCCTTGTTAGCTGGATACATCTGACATCATAACGCATCATTTATATTGGAAAACTGCTTTTGTTGGGCTTGGGTGCAAAATGGAGAGGTGCATGGCTGCGAGCTACTCATGCAGCTTTGCTTTGCAGGGAATGGTATCATCAGTGCAGAAGACATTTGTGATGCCTGTAGGATTGACAGGTAGAAGAGGTGAGTAGGTTTTAAATCACAGAAGTTCAATTGGCATAAATCAGGCCTCTTTTGGGGGAAAACTTTATAAATGGAGGCATGCAGAGCTCAGATTAAAAAGGTAAAGTAGTCCTATAAACTCTACTTACAAAATACACTCCACCCATATGTAAGCTTACATCTTATCCTAAATTCCCTGAAGAGCACTGATTAACAGAAACCCAGTCATCTAAATGGTATACAGAAGACTGTATGCACAGATCAGAATAAAGTGTCTATGGAGTTTGCATCTGTCAGAGCTGAACACAATATGAATAATTAATTTTCTTTCTTGCCTGCTTAGGATTTTGGTTAGATTACTATTACCTACGTCTAGCCATATCATAGAATCATATATTTACATGATTTAAGAAAAAAGGAGAAAATGGTCACAAAATAAAAGGAAAATTACTGGAAAAAAAAAGTTTGAAAGGAGCATAGGAGGTTAGTATACATTTACTATGAAATTAAGTTTATAGAAAAGAAAGTCTAAAAGCCTGAACCACTTCAAGACTATGACTGCACTATCTTCAGGGATGCCAAACAAGACAGGCCACCTGAATGAAGGATATCACGTGGAGTAACTGGGTGACTGATTTTGGTTATGCAGATTCCAGGTGTGTGCTATTACACTTTTTTTTTTTTTTTTTTTTTTTTTTTTTTTCCTCAGCAGACAATAGTAGTCTGGTTCTTCTTGGAGTTGAAGGAATTGTACTAGGATTCTCAAGTGAAGAAAACATTTCTCAAACAGGAAAGTAAGAGATGTGGGGAAAAAAGAAAGAAAAGAAAGACAAGAAACCAGTGCCTCTGTTTACAGTACCAGAAAAGCACTCCTGAAGGCTAACTTCATAAACGTAGACCAGATTCACTACCACACTGATTTTTCAAAAACTTAAGAAAATGAAACACTTTTCCTGTTTATTAAAAATAATATCTTCTACAAACTCGAGAGAGGAACATATATTCAAGAGACCTCTGTTTATGAATGAAAGACCCCAAACCCTTTTGATATTCAGGGAAGTACAGATCAGAGTGAAAACCACTGTTTTATTTTGTTAATGGACAAACCTTACTCTTAAGTCTAAGCGCCTGTTAATGGTACTGTTTGAAGTTCAAGTTAAGAGATCTGACTCAATGATCAAAGTGGCCCTCTCCTTGGTTTAATATTAAATCCATGAACCACTTATTTTTCCACATTGAAGAGTATCAGCTTTAGTGATTTCCTTATTCCCAGGTGTAAGTTCTGCTACATGTCTTAAAGGATGAATTGCTCTGTGCACAGCTCCCGCAGAGATAAAAGGCCCCCTCCCTGGCCCAGCACTCCGTCCTAGTTACGTTCAAGGGTGACTGGCTTCTCCTGAGATCCTTGCTGGCACTGCACAGCAAGGGGGAGGAAGGTTACCTGGCCAGGAGCGCTAGCAGTAGAGGGGCTGGCAAGGAGATTGCTGCAACTCTCAGAATCTCTTCTTCTCCCCACCAGCCACAAAACCCTGGTTGCCTTTGTGCTGTGTTGGAAGAAATCTCCAGATCAGCTCAATTTTCTGATCAAGTTTCTGATTCATGTGGCCCTTTTTAGATCTTTTTCCATGGCTAAATACCAATGTTCTCTGTAAGCTTCATACAAGCTTCTCCCCACCCCCCCTTTTTGTGATGCATTTGCAATTCACACCTGAATGTCCATGTAAAAGATCATTATATTTCACTTAAATTTTCAATCATGAGGAAAATATAAGCTAAAAAAATCTAAAAGCTTGATCTAACATGGAAACTGGCAGCTCCTAATCCAAGCTGCTTTCCAAAGCTGTTGAGAAAAGCAGTTGAGATTTGATTCTAGTTGAGATTTGATTCTATTTGAATAAATCTTTACATTGGTTCCAGAACCAGTGCAAAACACTACCCAAGAGACTATGAAAGAAATAGAGCCATTTCAATTAAAACAAAAGGTAAAGTCATACACTTTTCATTATCTTTTTAATGCCATATGATCATTGTTTTAGAGAGACTTCCAGTAATGAACCACATTTCTAATTTTGGAGGGGCATGGTTAAAGCAGCATTAAAATGTGGTCAGTCAAGCACCAAATGGACAGGTACCTATGGAGTGAATGGTCATGATATCCACAAGTAGAGAGGGTATTTGGTTGTTTGTTAAGGACTTAAAAGGTAAAATACTGTTATAACCTAATTATATCTATCCTCAAAACAAAATAATGAAGTATGAAACAAAAATAGAAATTAAGCAGAACAGTAAACCATGCCAAGCTGAGTAAAAAAATCTGAGAGCAGACTAAATTTGAAAGGAATCTCCCTGAGGCATGAAGGTACAACAGAAAAAAGATTAATTAATCTTCAAACAGAAGAATTTTAAGAACGCTGCCAGGTTGCCCTTCAGTTGTGCACAGTAGTCCTGTGGCAAATTTACACTTTATTTTGTTAATTAAAGTTGCTTAGTCAGCAAAAGGGCTCTATGGGTGGGCTCCTTAAAACACTGCTAAGGAGCTTTGACCTGTATCATGCATTAATAGGCAAAGAGCTTTTGTCTCTTGCCCAGTGGTGCAATAACTGCTCAAAATTCCCTCATTTCTTCTCTGATGAGTCTGAAGGCATGGCAGCATGCTATGTGATATGCTGGGGGCCCTAGTACCAAGGTGCAGGGAAATAGGGTGCACTAGAGGATGCCAGGGTGCCTGTGACCGGAGTCCCCCTGGCTGGGGGCACAGTGCTGCTTACTGCAAGGGTTGCTACCTCTCCTGCTCTGTGACCGCATACAGCAGAACAGGTGACCTGAAAACCAGTGGATTTACCAGTCAGGAGAATAGGGCATATAGCAACATCCTCATGTATACTATGTAGGGTGTATCCCTAGCTACATAGCTCTGATCAGTGCTTTTTGGCAACTAAAAATTTCAAGGGACCTATTCAGTCACCAGTGCCCAGCTAACTTTGGACACTTAAAATGAAGCATAGGCGCACCAGGCATTTCCATTGCTAACGAAGAAAGAAAGATACTTCTAGAGGACAATTCATCCCACCTGGAATCTAAAAAGCCATCCAGTGATCTTTGCTTCTTTTTATGGTTTACAGCTGGAATAAGGGCAACCAGGCTTATAACCAGAAAGCTTCTGCTAAGTGCCTAAAATCACAGGTATATCACACTGCAAACACATGTACAAATTACTGTCTGCTGCTGTTTGTCAGGTCTGCACAGCAAAACTGGTTCTCTTATTTATGATGTGCAGTCTGCTTTTTCTAATCATAGACGAATCATAGAATGGTAAGGAAGGGACCTCTGGAGATCATCTAGTCCAACCCTCAGCGTAGCCCATACGGGGATTGAACCCACGAGCTTGGCATTAGCAGCACCACACTCTAACCAACCGAGCTAAACCTAAGGTGTATTTCATGTTATTTTCTCCTTGCATTTCCCAAGGTAAGTAAATCTTTTAAGTCCTTTTAGATCAGCTCTCCATTAAGTGTCTTTTTAATAGACTGCACATTTAATTAAAATGTCATTTCATCCTACCTTTAGATCGTAATGAAAAGAGCTGGCAGAACTACCACAGTTAAAGGGACTAACTCGTTCAATGACTGGGCTCTGCATTTAGTTGCTTGTCACTTTTGCCAATTTTTAACTGACCTTAACTGTCTGCTCAGTTTTTCTGAGTGTTATAGAAACAAATCTCTATTTCTCAGAATATATTTGTATAATTATTTCTCAGAATATATTTGTACAATACACAGTGTTTTGACCATAGCAAGGGGAAAAAAATCATCCTGACAGGCTCTCTAACTCTCCCTGAATTGGAGCAAAACTTGGTATTTCATGAGGTTTAGTTCTGAGTTTAGAGATACATCTTGCTGTCCTCATGAAAATGAATGTAAATTTGGCTGAAGTGCAAACCTTTGCCAAACTGTCATTTGAGCACGCTCAGTTCCAGTGTTAGTGTTTGGCTGCAAAATTCTCCGTGTATTTTGTTTCTACAGTCAATGGATGCACTCCAGGCCTTCCTCAGCCCTCAGTCCCTCTTGCGGATACAGGGCCAGGTGGGATGAGCAGAAGACCAGTGAGACTGTCTTGTTCTGCAGGGCTCAGGAGAAGCTACCTGTCTCAAATGCTGAGGACTGGTAAGCACAGAAGGAAGAAGGAAACACTGAGCAGGAGACCCCATGTAAGAGAAGCCAGCACGAGTGCAGTAAGAGGGGAAGAGGACAAAAGGAGAGGGGTGCTGAAAAGGAATTTAGAAAGACATTTCTTCCCAGAGCTGATAGGTGCACACTGAATTCTGCGTCTAAACTGATCCTAGAGCAAAAAATCCGTTGTACCAGAAGATCCACTTCATAAATTATTGGTTATGACTCCAGAAACCAAGTCTACAAACTAAGCAGGGCCTGGACACAGCCCCAGGCATTGCTACGTTCAACTGCTAGCACAGCTACAGTACGATTTTGGTTCAGGCCAGCTAGCGTTCTGCCACACGACGTGCGGACACTGCTTTGGAGGGTAGCATTATCCACTGATCCCAAAGACAGTTCAGACAGAGACTGTCCCAGGCCCGCTTTACTGCCCAGCTTAGCCTTAGAGTCTGCTTTAATGGAAATCTAGACCAAACTGTCACGTTGTGTAGTATAATAGTTCTTTTCTTTATAAACATTTAATTGTCATATTTCTCTACTTTCCTTCTTGGAAATCTGTCAGTGTATTTGCATTCTCTAATCTTTCAATAATGCAACCATGACATTTATCGTTAGTTCATTGTAATTATTGTCAAATGCAGTGAGTTTGTTAGTCCTTTCCTACTCTTAATACTGTATGACCTTCTCCTGAGGAGTCTAGAAGACCTAGAGCTTCTAGGAGAAAATAAAAGGCAAAAAGCAGCAAAATAAATCAATGGCAGCCAAAGTGATCAGACAGATTAAAAAACAGCTTTAAGAAATCTACAAGGGGAAAAATTGAAATGATGAGAGTTAAGAGTGAATTAATGTTGACTTAAATGTGGCACTCTTTTTTGCAGCCTACAGTAGCAAATAAACAAAACAAAAGAAAGTATTTGACTTGACAAGGGGCTTGGCTAGAAGTAGATGCAACCAAATAATAAATAATAAATAATAAAACAAATAATATACACATATGAAGCTTTACTGTATTTTTGTTTCTTAAATATATGAAAAGAAAGATGCAAGAATATGAAAAAAGTCTCTTCTGGAAAGTTTTTACCATTTTCAATGTTATCTTCAACATTGCATAGGAACACCACACCATGTTTAAGTATTTTTTAAACTTTAGTTCCCTCCAGATATGATTGCTGGACATTTAAATTCCTCATAAATATGATGTCTTGCCACTTTAGAATATCCTGAGAAAAAGTTCAGGAATCTGAATTTGCTTTTTAAAAAATATGCTCATAATTATTTTTCTTTTTTTTTTCCTTGTTTTACACAAAGTCTTTTATCATGACTTTACCATTTCTTACATTTTACATTGTGGATATATTACCTTCTGATGTCTTTATGTTGCCTTAGCCCATAGTGAAGTGTATGTTAGATCTGTTTTTTTTTTCCATAGATTATATTTTCAGTTGTTTAATAAAGTTTCTATTTTTTCTCTCTGTATTTATTAGCAAATATCAGAAAACATTTTTTAACATTTCAGCTTTTGTTTCAAATAAGATTCTTATCCTCCCAAAGAGCCAACTCCTGCTAGGAACTAATTACCCCCACCTAAATTTCAGGCATTTTCATTTCTTCAGGAACTGAAAGGAGCAGATGACACTTGGTATCTCAGGCAATTTAAGGTAATTTAAGTCCTGCTCTCTTATTTATAGGTGTCGTACAATATTGCATCAAGAAAAAGGCTATTCCAGGTCCAAGACCCTGCAGGACTGATTTTGTTCAAATAACAGAGGTTGTAAGCCTAAGTATACCATCTGAGTGCTTCTCAGTTTCAGTCAGCTGGTAAGGGACATTTATCATCTTTCTCATCCCTCGAGAGCATTTTCCTTCTGGGCTGCCACTGCCCCTCCTCTCCAACTTCACTTGCTTGCTTCCCTCCCACACTTTCCACCCTTAGATGCCCTTAGCCTCCTCAGAGACCCCTCTCTCACAGTCTGCTGCTGCTACAAAAGGGCAATGACCTTTCTAACCGCACATCTCATTTCTAAAAGCCTCTTTCACTGAAACAGTGCTGAGTACTTCTGTGTATTTAAAGGTTTAAGCTGAGGAATGTTTTAGGAATGTTTTAGGAAGGGTGGGTGTGACTTCAGATGCACAAACAGCTCTACAATAATTTAGAAGCAACTTTGCAGTCACCAGCAGATGTTTGGAGTTGTGAAACGTCAGGATTATAGAACTACTACTCCTTTGAATCTCTTTGAACAGTTAAACAACTGCCCCTTGAAAAGCCCTGCAGTAAGGTATCATTCTTTGGACATAGGCTCAAATCACATCCAAACCATCAGGAGATCTGACAGTAGATGGCACTTGCAAGCCTTCCCTTCCAGAGCTGAGGTCAACAACACAGGCTTCTGAGGCAAAGTCTATTTCTAGCAAAGCATGTTTCACAAGAAATAAGATACTCACATGAAAATCGACATATACATTTGTTTTATTTCCTGTTGGCCATCTCCTGGATGCTTTGGGAGTCTGGGAACTCTGAAGTTCTCTGAGAGAGCTGGGTGTTCATGGCAGTCTGCAAGCAAGCAGCTACTGATGGCAACTACTGTCTTGCATTTCTTCCTTTTTCTAATCTGCCTGTTCCCAGGCTTCGCCATGGAGCTGGGTAACTTAGACCTGTGACTAGCCCAGAATTTTCACAGGAAATAACATGGGTATTGCTCCTTCACCTCAAGATGAGTATGTGAAGTGATGACTTAACAGAATGCACTGTTGTTATCTTCCTACAGGCTTTTGAACAACCTTACAGTTACCTGGGCCTTTCTGAGTGTAAAATGTATAACCCATTACAATCATATGTAAATATTTTCCATAATCACCTCACAATTTGTATATTCTTTCCTTCAGAAGGGAAAAGATCATCATTACTGGATGACATCCATTACTTGTTTCCAGCACATCTAAGCATTTGGCAAACCCAGTGCTTATGCCCCTTCTGTTCCAATACAAATTCTCCTCTATATGTTTTATTTATTTACAGATCTTGGAATCCCACTCTTTTCAATGAGGATACAGGTACAGGAAAGAAAAATCACTTTTTCCCCCATTTTCCTCTCTACTTGTTAATAATATAAGCACTAGTTTGTAAATCTACAGAAGAAAATACTTAAAATTTGGTTGTCTCCTGTAGCTATACTAGGATATATTTTATTTGGTAAAGCGAATTTTAAAGATATACTAGCATGTTTGAAATGGGTGAATACTGATTTAAACAGAAGTGCGGCAGGAGATGGGGGTAGGAACATTGTCCTATATCTAGGAAGGCATTTATGAATGTAAGTTCCACTGAAGTCAACACAAACACATTTCCTCTACTGTAGTAAGGAGCAGGGCTGTTGAATCCAGGTCTTTTCTGGGAAAATACACATGCAACATAATATTAGCAATGATGTTGTCCAAAAAATCTTTTTATATCAAATAAGAGGATGTAAGGGCCTATTCAATAACCAGATTTGAGAGCTGTGATGTAATAACCAATTTCATTTCACTACCTATTCACTAACTTATTTCATATGCCTATTACTGCCTACCTGCTTATGTTCCTTCCAATTCATTTTCATATTGCTAGTAGGTCACCTTCTTTCACACTGGCCTCTCCTCCTGACACAGGCTCTGTTTTGGTGCATAGGGCTCTTAATTCTCTGCTTTAAGTCCCTCCTAATAACCCTCTCTTGCCTGTCCTTCATACACAGAACTCCTTGACAAAATAAGACTATTTCTAGTAATTTCTACAGACAGCCATGGAGAACATTAAATAATCAGAACCCTTTCTTGCTGTCTTTGTTCATACAGTCTGATTCAAAACTTACTGAAATTTGTGACTGTTTTTTCTACTACTTCCACTTTCCACTACTTATTTCTACTTCAGAAACATTTACATACAAATATACATACATTTAAGTTTTACATCACATGATATCAGCTGGAACAAGTTTTACCAGATCATCTCAAGGGTCTACTGATATCAACTGAATTACATCATGGGTATAAGCATATATAAGCATATATAAGTGTTTTGGCAGCCCTAAGAATTCATTGCATCAAAGACCTCAAAATCTATATTTTAAATTAATGCAACAGTTGGCCTCATTTTAACAAAGCAGTCTATTGGGCAGTATTTGAGAGGCAAATTGAAAAGTGTTGCTGTTTCCAGAGTATTACAATTGCTTGGATGCTACTACATTAACAGTGGTCTGCAAATAGAATGTAAAATCTCCAGCAACTTGTTAAGGACTGCAGGCATGCAGTTAATATATATGCCTAGAAAAGTCTACTAATATAGAAATATTTTTATTAGGACAAAAAAGAAATCATTCATCAGGACAGAAGTGAGCTGTACTGGTAAAAGTGAAGACTAACTACTGCTGCCCTAGGAACTTCTACTGATTCAGTTAATGGTCACAGTCTTACTTCCTCCCCATCCATGCTGAATACAGCTGTATCTGCAAAAGACTTCATAAACGTGGTCTCAGGCTGTAACTGGCATACCATAGCTTCTCTTCAGAAGGCTGTGTTTGAGATTTACAGATGTATAGCCACAAAGTAAAATGTTGTTAGAGGTAGAGAATGAGACCACAGCCTACTAAAAGGGATATGCTAAAAATTAGGGGATATTCCATCCTTAGGCAGGAAAGGCATAGTCTGTAACTTAGCTGAGATTCAGCTCCAGATAAGACACATAACAGGTGTGAAAACCATGCATGTCTGCATATGAGCTACATGTCTAAGCTCCCATGGAACTAGTGCTCTAGGGCACATACATTTTACCTGCCTAGGTCCATTTCAAGTACCCTTGCACATCCTGTATAGCTCTCAGCTGTCATAATAAAAGAATGGGAGTGTCTCACAGATCTTAAGTAAGTCATTTTTGCCAGCCCACAAGGGACATCCTGCGTGCCTCAAGAACATTTCAAATAGCATAAAGTGCCTATATGTAGACAGTGGCATCCCACTCCTCACTGACACACTCAGTGGCATTTAGGACACAATACTTCTGATCAAAAGAAGGTCTTTACCTGTGGGTAAACTGAACAACCAGGGTCTGCTGACTGCACTCACTAGAAGAGGAGTATAAACACCTTGTTCACCACAAGTAGAATTGTAAAGCAGGTAAATCATCTTAAAGCTCAATCCTACCCTTCAAGTTTGATTCAGTTGTCTATACGTAATGTCACTTGAGATACCCTCAAGAACTGAATACACATCACCAAGAGTGGCAAATATGACACTGGACCTGCCACAGATCCATGCCTTTCTGAGCAGCAACTGGAGGTAGCTAGGTAAGTTACTCAAAGACATTTGAAATGGCTCTAGATGCCCTTCTTTGGGCAACTGAACTAAGTCTTTTTAACAGCATCTTAACAAGTCTACAGAAATGAATCATAGTTTTAAAATAATATTAGTTGTTACTAATATTGCCACATCTTATGGAAGCTTCAAGTAATTGTTAAACTTGCTCACAACAGCTTAGATTATTGGTACTTTGTTAACTCAAGACAATTAAATAAGATCAGTCTATCTCAGTCAGTGTTTTTAAATAAACTTTCATCTTCTGCTGCTGTCCTCTAACAATGTACCTTTTTGCCCAACAACTGGTCTTATAAAGTCTAAACTTTTACATGCCTAAGTGTCTGCTCAGGATAATGAGACTCAAGAAAGCACAGGTTGCTCAATGTCATACTTTGGTATCTCTAATGCAAAAAAAAAAAAAAAGAAAAGAAAAAATGTTAGTTCTGATTTTTTCATGAAAATATTCCTATTTAAAAGTTTCCAGATACCATTTGCCCTGAATTTTAAAAACAGTTACATTCAGGATTAGTACATTCCTTTAGAAAGTTAGTGCTGGTAGTTGCAGCAATTTTCTCTATGTTAAAAACTCCTCTATGAAAGCAATCCTTCAGTAATTATATTGTATTGTGCCTATCAATTAAAGGTAAAATAATTTCAAAATTTTAATGGCAAATCCATTTACTTAAATCAGAGACCATAAAGTAAATGACTATCATTATGAAGAAAGTTAAACTGAAATGCAGGAGTTAAAACTGTCATTTTACTGAAAGTTAGGCACTTAAATCCACATATGAACATCAGCAGAACGGTCAGATACTACACAGCTTTTGCATCTGCCACTCCCTAAAGCTGTGCTGCATGCTGTGCAATACTTTGGACCAATTAGGTCCATGGGTCATGGACTGCAATCTCTTCATGGTAGGTACCATACAAACACTGAGTAAAAAGACCTCTCCTAACCTAAACAATAAATACCAGCTATGTGCACAAAGTCTGGAGAGGCTGCAGTAAGGCTAATGGACTTCTGTAGATCTTTTTGTTGATTTTAGGTATGCAATCCTTATGCGTTAAAAGTTTCCTTTGGATTTTAAGGTTTTTGAGTTAAGGTATAAAGGACTGTAAAAGAAAGACTCAAAGAGAACAATTATAAATAAGAGATGGAAGAATAAACAAACTTTTCATTTCTATAGCTAGAACTGGCAAAACAAGATCAGGCTGGTTTGGTTAACCAGAAGGTGCAGAAGTTCCACTAAGGTCTGTCTGGAGAAGGGTGACGAATTAGGCATATCTGTTTGGCCTATTAAGTAATAGAGTTTTATGTTAGCGATTGTATCATTGCCCTGGCAATGACTGCTCAGAATGACTGCAGACTTGCCCTGGCATCATCGACACGGTCATGCGGAGGCTCCTATCTAGAGCTACAACACCCTTGCTTCCTCATTGTTTAACATCTAAAATGAGGGCAAGATTTATCCCTAGTAGACTGGTCACCTGCTTATCTTCCTTAATCCCTTAAAAGATATGAAAAATTTCATCACTGAAGTTACTGTAATTTTGATAAGTTTATTAAAAATTGCACTTTTTATTTCTTTTGTTAAATATTTTATTTATTTTTATTTTCCCGTTTTCTATGTTTATTGTTATGAGTGAACACAGAATCACAGAAACATTTTCATTACCAAATGAGTTCAAATACTTTGTTTTTATGCAACTAGTTCTTTAATTGCTTTGGCTCCATGCTCTGATATTTGGAAATCAACGAAGTCTTCAGCATCTCTAAAAATCAAGAGGATTCAGATATATGTCACAAAGTGTATCCTAAACAAATTTGTCCGCAGTCACTCAATAAGGCAGTAACAGATTTACAGTTAGTATAAAAGCACACTTTATATTCTACGATTTTCTGTGTATTATACGTACAAAATGCAGGTCTCCACCTGAGAGGTCTTGAACTTAAAAACTCATGAGACTTGATCTCCAGTTATCTGGAGATATCAAAAAAACAAAGTCAAAGGTAACAGACAAATACCATGACAAGAAGCCATATTTCAAATCATGTTAATCTAACTGAAATCAATAATCTTAAGTGAAAAATATAAACCATAGTTACTCACCTACGATGAGTAAGAAAACTACCACTGACATGTCCTGAGCCATCACATCCTGGAGTTGGACATGACATTCCTTCCGTCTTCACAGACTTCCAAGAGAACTGTGAGCCATTTAGGTATCCATCCTTTTGCCTTTTGGCAGCTAGAGGACACCCTGATGCACTGCGATGGGATGCATATTTTCCAGTTATATGACCCTGACCATCACAACCAGGAACTGGACATCTGGATAGCAGATAGATGAGATAAACTTTATTGTCTTGCCATCATATACCTGGTAGCCTCTACAACAAAGTCAAAATAAACCCGACATGAAAAGAAAAGAACAATCATGCACTGTGGTCTTAAAAATATTGAAGATACCCTTTAACGGGTAATGCTACAAACAAAATTGTGTTACTATGAAAAAAAAATCCCTGTTCTTTGATAAACCATAAGGACATTAACCAGTAGATGAAGTCAAAGTTGTTGCTATGGTGCAATTGTAACAAAAGGAGTGAGATACATGTTTGAAATGTAGGTATTGATTACAATGAATATCACACAGGAATTGAAATGGTGGCTACTGAGCTCCACTCAGTAGGTAAATTGCCCATAAGAACTCTATAAGCATAAAATCCTACTTAGGATAATCCTTGGCACATTTTAAGCCATCTAAAGGAGATGAACATATTAGGTATAAACAGAGCTGATTGTAAAGAGATCCTTTTCCAAATTGAAAGGATGTTGCCATATTAAATATCAGAAGATAGATTACCCAAGATGATAGGAAACCATGGCACCTACTGCATCAGAACCTGTAAAATGGTGAGCACCTTTAACCACTCTCTGAATAGGGGAGTGTATAACAAACTATATGCTAGAGCCTAGAGAGATCAATGAAAGCAGTTCCATATTTATCTGATGTTTATCCTTACTGAGGAATTTCCCAATACACACTTACAAAAAACAAACAATCAGGGTTAGAAAGAACACGCTGGCATCTTCAAAGTGAAATGTTTTTTAAAAAAAGATGTTCTTTCAGTATGACTACTACATACCACATGTCAAAACATGGCAGGTAATTTCATTGTTTGTCCTATATTAAAATATAGTCCTATACTATATTTTGTCCTATACTAAAATATACTAAAATATTGCTGCAACTCTGCACTGAGGATCTAGTCCTGAGAGGTTCTGAGTAGTCGCTAGATCTGCAGAGTGCAGTGGCGACCGATATCAGACTGTCTTGCGAGAGGCAGCAAAGGCCTGTAGGCAAGCATCTATTCTTTTTGCAAGCAACTCTCTAAGCAGTCTGATTCTTAGCTGTAATCTCATATAGATATTCAACTCTTTATCCCCATAACTCCTTTATTTAGTGGGTATGGTTTGCCAATAGTATACAATCACTTAGTAGGGTATTTAGGGGATAAGAATTTAAGTAGTTTTTGAATTTTACATGAAAAACACACCTATAATTGTTCCTAAATTACACAGGATCAAATCCTTAGCTAGAACAATTCAGCACAGATCCTTAATTTCTTCAGTCACAGAAGTCAGTGTGACCAGCGCAGAATTCCTTACTATTACTATTTCTCACTGATTCTATGATTTAGAGAACTAGGTGTTTCATCTTAAGCTATGCTATTTTGTTGATTCAAAGAAGATTATATACAAACTATTGTTATCTTTGCTTTTGGATAACTATAACACAATGAAGTCAATTTCTTAATAAAAAAATGAATATATATACATACATATACATATATATACATATACATATATATATATATGACCTTATAAAACACTTGTAGGCCATTTGACAAAATTTGTTCTCACCTAATTGGCTCTTGATCTTCTTTGTCTTCCTTGCTTTGTGCTATCCTGATTCCACTTTTCTTTGCTCGCGGACAGCCTGAAAGACTAAGTGAAAGAAAAAGTTTTAAAATACAATTTCTCATTCTTGGGTACAGTTTACAAGGAACACACATTGCATATGAAAAACTAGCAGGCTAGGTATTCCTGTCTGGTTTCCAAAATTAAAGCTTAAGTGTTGTAAAGAATTAAAGTCGACTGGCAATATACAACCACAAGGGGGAATCCAAGCATCTCAGTTTGCAATAGCAGGGCAGCACTGGAAGTGCAGTGGAGACCACACACCCAGGCAGTCCCTGAGGAGCCAGGGAAGCAGCTCTAAAACTCGCTGCCTATTAATGCCTCCAGCTGACTCAGCAGCAGCAGCGACGGGCTTTAAAAGGAACAGGAGCCAGGGAAACAGTACATCCTGCGTATGTCTGCGAGGGAACGAAGAATAGGCAGAAAAAACAGAAGAACTCTTCGGAAGCCTTGGTAGCATTAAAGATTTTCTAGGGGAGGATATTAAAACCACTACAAAATCTTCTAAAATGTCACTAACGGATCCTATAGAACTGTTGCATAAAAATAGGGAACAGCTAATAGCTGTACAGTGCCTTTCTAAAAAAGAATTTAAGTATTCAGACTTCCAGAAAAAAAGGTTTGGTATCAACAAAGTTACATTTTAGGCTAAGTGATGTTATATATAATTAGATGCCGAGAAGGTAGCTTTTACTATACAAGATGGAAAGATTTATCTATTCAAGGATCTTATAAACTCAGCTTTCCCCTTACATGTGATGAATTTATTACAGAAACCATTTAGTAGACTTGACAATGACTTTAATAGATATCCCAAGGTAAGAAGGCGTTTTTTAAAGTAGTTGCTATCATCTCTGTCAAGGAAACAAATATGTATATGCAAAAATTATGCTTAATCTTCAATGTAAATGTTATTTCCATCTTAACACGTGGACATAAAAAAAGAAATTCAGCAGTAGAACAACACCTTCAAAAGTACTGAGATGAGAGACAAAATATTGTTACAAAAGAAAAATTCCTCAGAGCAAGAACACGAGATAGAAGATTAAATTTTTATTTTCAGCATGACAAAAGGTACTTTAACGTTGTATACTAGGTACTGTCACTGGAAGAAGAGATAGAAACAGTGAGTAGCAACATTTTCAGTTATTTGATCTTGTCAAGACCAGAGAAGACTATGAGGAACAAGTAGAGAAAAGGGAGATACAATCACAAATAGAATTCTGTGCTAATAAACGAAAAATAGACCACAGACAAAGACAGAGATGACATGCTGTAAAATCATAAATAAATCAATTAAAAAAAGGAGCTGTGTTGGCACATGATATTGGCACATGATATATTACCTGGCAACTTTCAATGAGATGACATTATAGCTGTTGTCTATAACAGAAAATGGAAGGGTCTTTGAACTGTCCTCTTCACGCAAGACCAGCAAGCTCACAACTGCACAGCTGAACAACTTCAGCACAACAGAGCATTTCGGTGCTTGGGTCTGTGCTCTGGCCCCATTTTACTTCCTAGTATAAATGTATCTATCATTTTATTTTTTAAAGAAAGCTGCTGTTTCAAACTTGCATAGTGCATGCTAAAGTACTGTATTTCCCTGTGCATAAACTGAATCTCAGAAAATCAACACCACTTAAAAAAGGTTTTCTTTGAAAATAACATTCTCATCATCTATATGAAGACAGAGGCAGGAGGGTAAGAGTCTGAGGGATCTGAATAAGAGGAAACAAGCTCTGAGACACGGAGGCAGTTTGGGAACAGATCTGTCCATTGCCCTGTACAACCTGGACTGCAGAAAGTGAAAGAGAGAGGAGGAGACAGGAGTTACAGGTGCCCCTTGGTTATGTGTGAGACTCCCATGTGCTGCTGGGGAACAATCAGGTTTTGCATCCAAAAACTAAATAGTTAATAGGAATGCCTCAGAAAGTAATGCTTTTGGTAGGTGTACAAATGGGTATGGTTATAGATGACGGCATTTTCGCAACAAAATCCAAATGAAGAATTTCTGTCTTGACTAATGATTTAGTGCTTTCTCCATATTAAATCAATTCAATTATCATCTACTTACTGGTATTTTGGTGCATTATCTTTTTGTAATAGATCTTTTTATCCTGACACTATGATTTATTAGCAAATTCTAAGACCTTTCAGATTCTCTAAACAGACATTTCAAACAGACAGTTTCTGAGGTTATGATTAATTCATTTTTCCTCTGACAGCAGATTCACCATGAAAACATATGTCAAGAATTAGCCTTTGCTTTAATTTTTTTATCTGAGAATAACTAAAAGCTACTACAAAATAAACAAATTCTTTTCTGTATCAATTTAATTCCTTGTATATGAAGATAAATGACCATGAGGGAAATTCAACCACGGCACATGCTGATATTACTTCCTGCATACATTGAACAGCATCATATAACTGCACAGAGTTAAGGCATGGCTAAATCTGCCCTCACGTATGTTTGCTGTTGAGCAGACATTTTAAATGCACATGATACCTAGACATTTTGGCAGCCATTTAAGAGAGAAGTTTGTCACTTATGTGCTTCTGAAACTGAAAGAGTTGTGATTGTATCAAATATAAACCAAAATGCTAACTCAGATACAAAGAGAGGAAAAGCAATGCAAATTTTCAACGTGGAAATTAAAAAAGTTCACCGTAGACACACTGAGGGTCTGTCATACTTAATAATTCTTCTAGATTTGGGCTACAGGTCTCCTGCCTTTTTAAACAGCACGCATTTTGCTAGCTTTACCAGCCCAGATAACGGTCTTGGCAGACATCATAAACTGAGCAGTGCTAGACCAGTTCAGTGTAAATGAGAAAAACCTCCTGGGGATATCAAGGATTTTAAACAAAGGAGGTCCTATTCCTTCCCCAGCTCCATGTCAATGCATCTGCAGGGAGCGAAGGACATGGTGCTGCCAGAGGCTTTTGGGAAGAGAAGTGAAGGCACATTCCCAAGGGTCTTTGTGGTCAATACGGACCCAGTGGCATTTTTCAAAAGGTTAGCTTTTTGTTCATCCCAAAGGACTGGACAAATTCCAGATCAGTTAATTCTGTGGTATTACTTTTTATATCTTTATATATACTAAGCATTCTGCTGAAACAAACAAAAAAGTGATCCAGCACTCATTTATTAAAATACACGAATATAAGAGTGATGTGGATTGAAAACTGGCTGAATGGCAGAGCTCAGGGGGTTGTGATCAGTGGCACAAAGTTTAGTTGGAAGCCTGTAGCTAGCAGTGTGAGCTGGGGTCAGTACTGGGTCCAGTCTTGTTCAGTTTATTCATCAGTGACTGGAAAAAGGGACAGAGCGCACCTTCAGCAAGTTTGGTGATGACACAAAACTGGGAGGAATGGCTGAGACACCAGATGGCTGTGCCACCATTGAGAGGGACCTCGATGGGCTGGGGAGATGGGTAGAAAGGAACCTCAGGAATTTCAGTACAGGGAAGGAAGTGCAGAGTCTTGCACTTAGGGAGGAATAGCCCCATGCATCAGTACAGGACTGATCTGCTGGAAAGCAGTTCTGCAGAAAAGGACCTGAGAATCCTAGTGGACAACAAGTTGATCATGAGTCTACAAGGCACAGTTGGGGCAAAGGCAGCCAATGATCTCCTTGGTTGCATTAGGAAAAACATTGCCAGCAGGTTGAGGGAGGTGACACTTCCTCTCTATTCAGCCCTGATGAGACCTCATCCAGAGTACTGTGTGCAGTTCTGGGCTCCCCAGTACAGACAGACATGGAGCTCCAGTAGTGAGTCCAGCGAAAGATCACTAATGATGAAGTGACTGGAGAATCTCTCAGATGAGGAAAGGCTGAGAGAGATGGGGCTTTTTCAGCCTGGAGAAGAAAAGGCTGAGGGGGGATCTTATCAATGTGTATAATATCTGAATGGAGGGTGTAAAGAGGATGGGGCCAGGCTCTTTTCAGAGCCTGAAATAGGCAGAAACTAAAATACAAGAAATTCTGTCTGAACAAAAGAACTGTGAGGGTGACCGAGCACTGGAACAGGTTGCCCAGAGAGGTTGTGAACTGTCCACCCTTGGAGATATTCCAAAGCTGTCTGGACACAATCCTGGGCAATGTGCTCTAGGTGATCCTGCTTTAGCAGGGCAGTTGGACTAGATGATCTCTAAAGCTCCGTTCCAACCTTGACTACTCTGTGATTCAGTAATATAAAAATTTACAGATAAAACTAGATAATTGCATCCAACTCACGGCCTAGTCCTACAGTAGTCAGTATGCAACGTCCAGAGAAAGAGTTTAAAAACAAAGCAGACATGAAATGATATTTCCCTGTTAACCTTGCTAGCTTTTAGGATTTTTTATTTGTACATGTTGTCTTCTGTATTATATTGTACTGCACCTTCACTCTCCTGCCTCAGTCATATGTTCCTGGTTAAACAGATGCCCAAATACATGAACAAATTGCTGAAAGAGCAAAGTCTAGGCATAGCTATACACCAAGCATAGTATGGGACTACCTGCAGTAGTAGAAGTGTGAGCTGATAAATCCATGTATATTTAAATGTAGTTGTAAGTTTGATCCTCAGTCACTTGAAAGTGTGATTTAATCACCTATATCATGTGAGTGCTTTTAAAACTTTTACATTTTCTCCTTTTTAATGTTATTTGTACCTTTGATATTTCATTGTGCCTTATAGAAAATTCAATTGCTATTGCGACCTGTAATTTTTGCAATATTTAAAGGTATGGTACATTCTCATTGTTTACAGTATGTTTTGACTTTAAACTGTTTCTGGCTCTTACTGGGAATACACTTGAACTGGGAATATGTACATTGACTAGTTAAAGCCAGCTGTAAACCTACAGGGACTTGGTGAAGCATCAAACATCCGGGCTCAAGAACATTAATACGCATGAGAGTAAAGAACCTTCACTACTAAAAGAGAGGTGGGCTACCCTATTAAACTTATATTATACAGTGGATAGATATCCATTTAAAAAATACAGAGCAGCTCTTTACTGATTTTTAGCTCTCAAATAGTCACAAGGGTATTGCTAGTTACTCAGTATTTGTAACACTACCCTTACAGTAGTACCACAGGAATTTATTTTTGGGTTACCAACAATATCCTGCTTAGTAAGTGTGAATTTTCTTTGGCTTTTGCTAAGAATCACAACTACAGTTTAAGCAGGCAATGTAACAGCTTCCATCCATAAATTTCTGTTCCTACTCTTCTAGCTTAATATACAGTGTGTTGCTGTTGAAAAACAAGCCACATTTTATTCTGAAATGTACTAAGAAGACTGGTGTATATTTGAGGAAAGAGGTAACTTTTTTATTCTATTGCTCTAAGACTTCAGCTGGGAGACGCAATGGAGAACTGAGTCCAATTTTACTTTTTAAGAAATATGGAGACACATAGGATTGACAAGAAGAATCAGGAAACATAGCTTGTGAAGAAAAGTTGCAGGAATTGGATTTTAGTCCAGAAAAAGTAAGGCTGAGAGGAGACTAGATAAGTTATTCATGATGTAAAGTAATTGAAGCTTATAAACGCTGAATTGCTTTCCTGGGATAACAGAGAAGGAGGAAAATGGGATAAATTTTCTACAAAGATTTTGCTAGATAACAGCAAAAAATCTTCCTGTGCATTTCAATAGTGTGATAGGCTGAAAGTGAGGAATGTTCTTCATTGGAGGTATGTGAAACAAGTTAGACTAGTGTATGTCTGCATACAGAGCTTGGTCTTGCCTCAGTGCTGAGAGAGGGAAGACAGATCTGTTGAGGTCCTTTTTAGCTCATCAGCTATTTGATTCAAAGAACAAAAACATCTCTCTACATACCTTCGATGTGAAGCATAGTTTCCAGTAATATGTCCAGAGCCATCACACCCAGGGGTGGGACACCTAGAATAACAATGAAAAAGATATAGAGAGATATTACTGACAGACAAGATGTAACTGCCCATTAAAAAACATACATTGGCTCAGTCACTGTTTCCACAGGTGCCAGCCCTAGGGATGTCTACTCACTGCTAAATCAGAGCTTAATTCTACACCAGAGACAAACATACTTTCTTATCCATAAGATGTTTTTGTTTGCTACTCAACAGCTACCACTCAAGCACTTTTAGGATAGCTCTAGTATTGGCAAATTAGAGGAGACTTTCAAAGCTAATCATCAGCAACCTAATGTCCCTCACCACCAGAAATGAGTAGGGTTGGCAGCAAATGGAATATCCTCATGACACATTCTTAGCTAAAAAACACAGCTAACATAAAAGAGGGCCATTTTGTTTCCAAGATGGCTATTGCTCTAATCCCCCTGCACAGTGTCATGAGGTGTTGGTGCATCATGGAGATATCCCTCCACTTCTTCATGAAGTGAAGGAAATGCCTGAGGAAAAGGAACTGTGCAGACAGGACAGTAATGTTGGCTTTTTGTAGAGAATTGGTAACCTCACACTCCCAAACATCCAAACAATCTAAGCAAGCAGATAGAGACATCATTGATACAGTCATCAGTGGTGTTTCTAATAGTTCAATGATATTAGAGTCATAGAAGAAAAAGATTGTTTTTTTCTACATAGAGAAGATGATTGTGATCACTGCAGAAAGAACTAAGTTATAATGTTAAGTAAAATCATTAGCTGGTGTTTGAACAACTACATTAAACCACAAAAAGGAAAGAGCTGAATGAATTTATATTCATTTTATAGAACAGACAAATCCTATCTGTATTTCAAAAATTCATTTTTCTTGAGCATTATTTCTGAATTTTAGCCATGTATTAAGGCTTAATTTCAAGAAAGCATCCCAGTTCAAGAAAGCATGTGCAAAAATTCAGATATTGCATTCTTAAACATCAAATTTCCACGAAACTGAATTCTATGACTACTTGAAGTCCTGATATCATGCAGCTTTTGCCTTTCACCCTTTAGTTATATGTATGTGTTCTTCAAAGTAGGGTAAACTCTTGTTCAAAAGCAGGTAAACTCTGGTTTCAGAAAGGCTTCTAAAAAGACTTGAAAATTTCATAAAATCAGGAGTTCAAGCAGCTTGCAATTCAGTGCAATGGGGCTGTCATGTTCCATTAGACTGAATTTAAGCTCTTTAAAGCTAACACGCATTACCTACTTCTGAGGAACTCATCAGGGCCAAAACCTCAGACATGATTAATGCATCCCTGAAAGAGATAAATTAAACTGGAATTTGTTAAATGGAGTTCTCATATGGTCTTTACCTAGATCAGTTCATTTTTCCATAAAGAACATTAAAATATAGTAGTACTTCCAGGATGTAAGTTGGTAAAAACTCTGGGATTCACTAGATCATGGAAGTTTTTATTCTACATGACGAACATACAATGTGCTTTGGATGAGGAATCTTAACAACACCCGTAAAGATAACTGTCTTTGTCTCTTGCTTTACATGTTCACTTCACTTATAAATGGTAAGCATCTGCTTATGCTATCCACTACTACATCTTTGCACAGCATCAAGTATAATAAGACCATGATGCTGAAGGCGTAGAAAGTGTAACTCTTAACACCTTAAGAACAATATACAAATTTGGCTTCACACAGTAACTTGCTGCTTGTAGAAAGATTAAAAAAACCTAATTTTTACATAGTTACCTCTGATACAATGAGGTAAAAAACAAAGACCTCAGTCATAGCTCAGTTTGTATAGACCTTACTATTAACTCCTTGCTGTGGCTGCATATGGTTAGGACAAATTTGAACTATAGGCTGGATATTAGTTTAAGTTAATTATTAAACGGTTAATGTAGAGAGTCTTCTGTTTTAAATACTTCGTATCTAAATATTTGGATTTTTTTTTCTTGGCAAGTGTTTTGAGATCTGCAGAGAGAATTTCTATCATTTCACGTTGTATTCAATCCTAGGTATCTGCAGTGTTCTACAAAGCTTATTTCCTATTTCAATCAAGACTTTATCACTGAGGCCTGGTAGAAGCTTCTAAAGATATTGTACCAAAAGATATGAGAAGAGAATTAATTAAAGGAATTGACTAAACTTTTGGCTCTAAATAGCCATTTTATTTAAATTAATAAAAAAGATCAGAGAGACATCAATTTGTTCCTCTGCAATCTGTCTGAGGTGATACAAGGATTCTCCTTTTTACGAACCCATGTGATCTGAAGACTGTGCAGACCATAGTCACCATTTTCCTCCACAGATTCTTCAATCCGTTCAAGGATAAGCTATTATCAAAACTGTACAATGGCTTTTCTCATCTTTTCCAAGACTTTTGCTATAGGCAGGCATGATTAATAGCATCTTAACAAATAGGATTTGAAAGATGCATCACTGCAGCTGAAATCAGTCTTACCATGAGACCATTACACCTCTACCATTTGGACAGTCTTACACAATTTAAAAACTGGCCTATTTCTGTGTCACTTAAAAAAACATCTTAAGCAACTGCAGGCAAAGAAAAAAATCACCCTGCTGTAAATTGAACTTGAGTCTTCACTGAGGGCTCTGTACAGTTCACATCCATTTAAAATCACACTTTTGATTAAATGAGAACAATTTTTCTTATGTAGGCAAGGATTTTAGAAAGACCTTTCAGATTTTGATCAGCACTGTATTTGTTTTCAAGTCTCATAAGCTTATATTGACTTAACATAATGGCTGAAATGAGAGTTAGTACAGATAAGAACATTTTAAAACCCTAGCACATTTCTATTTATTTCTGTTCCCATTCTATGGAACCTGCTTAAAATCTCAGTGAAATCTGAGATGCAGATATACAACAGTCTGTTTCAACTATAAAGTTATTACAGTATTTATCTGCAATCCTAATCAATTAGATAATGAGACAACTACAAGTCCTTGTATCATTAAAATTGTGGGTCTAGATTTTCAGAATGTCTTATACAGACGACTAGCATGTACCCTGCTACTTAGCTATCAACAGCTTCCTATGGATCCTTGAGTCAAACAACTGTATGTGCAGGTAATAATGCCTGAAAAATGTAAGTACAGGTGCTTATAAAAGACAAGTGATATGAGACCCTTTGAAAAATGAATGTCAGAGGAAGGGGAAAAAGTGATAGATAATGTCCTCAATTACTTAAAGTGAATGTATTTGGGCAGGATCCGAAGTTTATTTGTAGACTCTGAAATTAGACATTTATTTCAGCAAGGGTAATACTTCAGTACTGTAAAGAGTGAAGCGACAAAGGGACTTTGAAGCCCAGTTCAGAACATACGACACTAGCACTCTATATGAATTCAGAGCATCCAGCAAAAGAGCTTGAAGGAGAATGCGGTTGTCATCTCCTTGGTGTCCCCTTCATTTCAAAGAACATCCCTGAGAAGCCTCTGTGGGAACAGGAGCACATGCCAGAAAACAGAGAACAACAGCTGGGGCAGCTGGATTCAATATCAGGTTTGGATTCAACAGCAGAAATGAAGAACAGGCAGGTGCCAAACAGAGACAAATGTATTTAAGCTGTGCCACCCATTTTTGGTAGGGGAAAGGACTGAAGCTGTGTAGCAATTAGAAAAGGCTTTCAAGCATCTTGAGGGAACTTAAGGAGATTCCTGTGGTCTGGGGAGGAAAGGGATGCAGCATTCAGGTGGGATCTGGGTTTTTCCAAATATCAATAGTTAAATATCTTGCTGGAAACTCAGCAAAGGAAAAAAAAAAAGTCACATCAATGTAGCAGATTATAAATAAGATACACATTTAAACTTATATTTCCAGGCTTTTATCTATGCCTACAGAACCTGGATAAGCTTACATGTAGCTTAGGTATTAAGCTAACATATAGCTCAGATAGCATGAATCTGAATAGGATGTTGCCCAAGGGTACCAAGACAAAATCAGAGTCATTTTCTCCTCAATATTATGTATAGCTTTGATTGACTTACTTTTAAAGTTGATTTTAAAAAATAAATTATCTCTAAAACATACTAATAAAATAAGGACATACTAATCTGCAATATAATGGACACACTTTGCAATATTTTTTTTCATTTCACAGAGTTTACCACAAAGGCTGTTTTAAGCAGAGGTCACGGAAGCTTTCTCAGCACAGGCAGTCTGACCACAGCTCAGTGCCTGGGCTCAGCCTTGTGCCCTCAGAAACCCTCTGTCAGAGATTCTCAAATGCAGTGAATTCTATTTCCAGCTCAGTCAAATCTCGTCTTTAAGGTTTGATCACATTGTCTATATAAATTCAAATGGAAATCTTGAAACTGGAATTATAAAAGCCAAATTTCAGCACAGCATATGAATAGCAAGTCAGGTCATTGTAACACATGGCTGCGTTTTTCACTAAGTAGGGTGATAATGTCTAACTTAATCATCAGAGACAGTTTTAGCAAGTGCAACCAATATAACTTCTTGTCTCTGATGCCCTTCCTGCTGTCTCTTTCCCCTTCATCTATGCTCTATGCCAAGGCCTATTTCTCTGCACATCAAACTGATCATTTCAGCCTCACTACCCTGTTTATTATTAAGACCTGGTTTTCACTAAGGAAAGGGCATGTTGTTGAGATAGGCTGTAGTTTCACATGAATTGATAGGTTTGTATGCTATCTACGTACTTTCTTTAGTTAAGCTCTTTGGGGATTAATAATAGATGCATAAAAATAAAGAAGTAACAACAGTCACTAATAAAGATGAAGAGTATTGTCAGTTTTGACTATGGCAAACTTCCTCAACATTTTATTTTTGTGCTGAGGAAACTTGCTCCCATGGAACTGAAATTAGACCTTTAATTTATCTCATATTGGCCATGCCAAGAGCCAAAAGAGAGTAATACTTCCTAGGACCTACCAAACTATACTAAGATTCAGTTTCAACTGGTAGATACAAAATATCTTTTATAATCTGTTACTAGTAGCCTGGTTTATCAGCTCTTAAAACTGAAATTATCTTTTTTTGCGTGTTTTACAGTGCTTAGCACCCACTAAACTGAATATAATCTTCTCTTGAGCTTTAAGTTATTACCACAAGTAAATAAACACACATTCTACTAGACAGAATACTTATCCTATGTAATACTAATTGAGTATTCAGAGCAGGTGTAGATAACAAATCAGAAGAAAAATCATATTGAACTGAATGGAGGAGTAAACTAGGAAGTTGTACAAAAATTCCGACTGGATATTTGGAAAGTTCAATACTGCAAAAGAACTAGAATTCAATAAAAATCATATCTTTCACATAGTTTTATTCTGACCATGCTGTCAATTTGTTGTAGAAATGTGATTTTCTGTTCAAGGTTCAGAAAGGTTAAGAAATATAATTGTTTCCTGTGGGATTTTTTTCATAGTAGAATGTGGAATTTTTTATTGTCTGCTGGTTCTCATGTATTTCAGATTCTGTTTTATTTGACTGAAACACCAGGAATGGAATTCACAGGTTGGAAGGCTGAAAGATAGACACAATAATATTTTGCATTTCTGTCTTTCATCTGATGATCTGAAAGTATTTTACAAACATTAATGGATACAATCTTCACTGCTTTGAAGAAGGGAAGAATTTGGCAGAGGAAAACTGGGGCATAGAGAGGCTAAATGACTTTGCACAGAAGAAGAAAACGGAAGCTAAAAGAAGAGCTGCTTCTTCACTGTTCTGCTTGCAGCTATAAAGCCATATGTCCTCTGAAATGACATGTAGATTCATAGACAAAATATTGTTTTTTTCAAGCAGAGTAATCCAGAAACAAAAGGTTACAAAAGTAAAATCTTAGAGATACTTTGCAGTTCCCTAAATTGAATGTGTGAAAAAAACAGAAAGGGGGGAGGGACAAGAAAGCAGAGGCAGGAGAAGAAGCTTTGTTAAATGAAAAAAAAAAGGAATTCACTATAAGGTACAATGAGTTTCTTGTATGTCTACATCTCTACGAATTTGAGTGCTTGTCAAAAAAGGTGTATTTACAGCTCTTGATATGCAAGTCCTCTATTTAACTCCAGGAAAGGAAAAACAGAGGTAGCACCAGAACACATTTTCCTCCAGTTCCTTCCTATGCCACTCACCACAGACTGGCAAGAAGAGAGATTATGAACCAAACTGTGTGATCCTCGGGGAAGAGTTTTTGTCCACAGGTGTTTCTGTAACAGTTAGGGCAGTGGTTATTGTTATGAGGACACATATTTAGCAGGAACTGGACAGAAACCAGCAACTCATTTTGCTTTTACACTTTCTAGTCATTACTGTCCCAACTATTTCTGTAAAGGCAATCTGAAAGTGCAAATCTCTAAATTTCATTTTCAGCTCCCGGTATCTCAATAAACTGTCTATTTCTAATTAAGTAGATATGACACAGAGATGCTGCTGGTCTTTTCCCTCATGAAATCACAGAAGAAAAGCTGTTGTCTTTTGTAATTCCAGTACAAACATAGATGTTTTCCCTCTTTTTCACTGCTATCTTTTACGTTCTATTTTTGTAACACTGCATTGGACTTCTGCATTCATAAAGTACTGATACTGCCATCTAAGCCTAGACAAAAATCCTCTACCAGATTCTCATAGGTAATACAGCCTATCTGTGGATTTTCAATGAAAAGTTGTTTTCTTAGGATGAATCTGTTTTCTCTTAGTTTCCCTCAATTAAACTGTACATCTATGCACTTTTTAATTCTCTTTTTCATCCGTCCTATTTCTTTCCTGATGCCTCTTTCTCTTTATTTTCAATCTGCTCCCCTTTTGTCATTGTGGAGGAGGAACCTCCAATTGCGCTTGTCCTCTGGTTTGCTTTTCATTTGTTTCTTTTCCACATTCTACTGCTTCCTCTTCTAGATCCTTTTTCCTTCCTCGTTTGTCACTTTTCCTTCCTTCTTGTCACTTTTCAATTGTTCTCTCTCTCTCTTTCTTTTACATTTTTTTCTCTATCCCTTTCAGTTCATGTCTTCATTTTCAGTTCCTCCCTCATCCACTCCTCCTTTTGTTATCTCTAATAACCTTGATAACGAGTTCCTTCTTCTTTCCTTCTCTTTGTTGTTTCTTTCCATTATCTCTTCTTTCATCACCCTCCTCCTCTTTTTCTCCCAGCTCACTTTATCTTTCCTGGTCTGCATTGCTTGTGGCCCTCTCATTTAGCTAAAAGAACGGAGTACACATTACATCCTCATGTCAGAGGAAAACATATTGTGTTGTGAAATCTTATCATAGAATTTCTTGACTGCCAAGACACAGAGTCTTGTTCAGAAGTATCTCATGCTCTCCTGTCTAATAATTATTAAAGTCCTTATAAGCTTTATCACTGGCTTCAAAAGGAGCAGAACTGGGCACTTCCAAAAATTCCATTCAGATCTTATTTCAATTGGTTCAACGATGGCAAAAGTTCTGCAGGACAGGTATTCAGGTAATGGGTATTTCCACGGATCCCAGTCTGTAGTTTCATGCTCTAGGTAAAACCTATGCTCTAGGGGTTATTACTATACCTACAAAAGTATGTGAAGTCAGACCCTTATAAATATCAAAGGTTCATAAAGATGCACTGTAAGCTGAAAATAAAAATGGAGATAAATTTAGATTCATGTGTTAATTATTCCCTGTATTCAGCTCAACTAGAAGGAATACTTAATCACACAAATGTAGTTTTAAGAAATGTGGTAAATACCACTTTTTCATATGGAAAATTCTACTAACATTTCTTTCTTAGCAGAATACTATTAACACTACAGGCCTTAGTGCATGTAATAGGAAAATAAAAAAGCCAGGAAGGTATAACAGAAGATAGCTTGAGGAAATAATAAAAATGATAGCAAAAAGGAAAAAAAAAGAGGTGGAATGCAAACGAGTGAATAAGGAACAAGAAAATCTTTTACTTTGTCAGATGCTCACTGGCATTGGAACCAGCATTCCCAGGTGGTATGAGTGGGAGATCAAGGAAGCCAATTGGAGGATCACTCCAAATGGGGTGTTGAACTGAGCCCTCTGAGAAGATACTAGGAGAAGTGCAGGTTAGGGATTGGAAAGAAATGCAGTTATCACTGTACAGTTTTCCTATCCATAAGGGGACGATGCCAGGCCTATGGAGCTAGTCCACTCATAAAGCTCAGAGGCTTTATGGAGTAACTTCAGTCTCTTCCATCTCTGCTGAGACTGCTCTCTCTCTCTCTGCCTCCAGAAATCCTCAGCAACTGAGTAGTTCTAAACTGGGGATGGCTGAATGAATGCTTTTCTCCTTAGGTGAAATTTAATTAATTCTCTGACTTTTTGCATGTAAAATTTTTGATGTTCTTAGCTCCTGGTGCTATCTGTATCACATTCCTGCAATTCTTGATCTGTGTGTGGGGGTGAGGAAGAACATGATATGTTTTTCCGTGAAGCTAAATCCATTTTCCTGTACGCAGACTGAAATGCAGCATGCTGGCATTTAAAATATCGTCATGCTCTCATCAACACAGATACACATGACGCTTTTAAATTAATTATACTGGTTAAGAAAAACCATTCCTGTGCCTTCAGTTACCACCTCTGCATGCTGCCTCTTCTGCTAGCAGTCAGGACTTCCTAGCTTCCCAGCAGCAAGTGCTATGACGTGCTGCCCACTGTTCTCACATCTAGTACCAGCATACACTGCCTAACGTGCCAGTTACCAAAGGCATGGTATGTGCCTAAGAGGAAATAGCTTCTGTGCATCACCCAGGGGGTGCTCCATTCACAGAGGCTGCCAGAGGGAAGCTGTGAATCAGCTCTCTCTGGGCACTTTGCCCACACTTTCTCTCCTGCCAGCATCGCCTGCCTTGGAGGCAGCACTGGCCAGCTGCAGATTCCCTTCCCTCAGTACAGAGTACTTCCTGGCACCAGGGATGAATCAGTTTTGCAAATTCAAATGTTCATTTCCAAACACATCATTGCTTTGAGAAAGCTTCATTTTTATAGCGAAGGAATAGCATAAAATGATTGCAGCATAAAGAAAAATGCACCAGAAGATAGCCCTGAGAGAGCAAAGCAATGCAAGTTCTCTGTCTCCTAACAGCATTGCTTCAAGTCTGTGCTTGAAAGTTTGTTCAAAATAAGAGAAAGCGTGATTTTGAAATACATATGCTTTTCCTGAGTAATTCAGCATGGACACATGAAGAAGAATGTCCTACTGGTTAGACTTTTAGAAGAGCAGCCACTAAATCTTTCAGGCATATTTGCCACTCAGCCACTGCACAGCAAGACTCGTGCAGTGGCTGAGTGGCAAAGGGTTTGCCAAGAGGAGTGACCTGAATTGTCTTGCGCCCTGTATGTGAGGATGGTTCAGAGAGAAGGGCTTGAAGCGAGCAGGACAGGTATAGCATTTGATATTCTTCAAATAGAATATTCTTCAAAAGAGTGTCTTAGAACTGGTCTAATCTTTGTGTTCATGATGTCAATGGAAGTTTTAATACAAAATTAAATTAAAATTAGGCCAAATATTGCATACTTCAAAATTGTATTCTTTAGAGATTTTTTTGTTAATAGGGGACACTATGGTCTAGTTAGTAGCCTGATGATTGCCTTGAACATCATAAAATTATCAATAGTAGAATTCTTGAAGTGCTGCCTCTGTTGCTGCTTCTTCCTGCAGTCCCTGCTCTGATCTTTTGTACTTCACAGATCTTCCCCTAGATGAAACAACTGCAAAAGGCTCCAGTGGGCACAGCAGTATGACCTTGAATCTGTCCCTTGCTGAGAGTTTCCTGGAGGTTTGGAGTGACTTTGATACCTATAAATCTAGAACATTCAGAACAGTCAGCACCTCCACAAGAAATGCTCAGAAAAACTATCAGATTAGGACTACTAACAGCAGAGGAAACAACAAATTCCATATAGTTTGTGGCCACAGCAATCCACTAAGATTGTTAGTAGGAGAATGGGTGCAACCCAGCACTACAACACTAGCTGTTCTGTTTTTTATTTGAATAGAACTGTTCAGTTTGTGCACTTGCAAATACAAAACATCAAGACAGGGACTCTAGAAGATCAGAGGAGTGGAGACAGCTGGATAAAACGTAAGGGGGAAGAAACAGAAATGTGAAAGAAGGAAAGGCATGAACAAAGTTTGTTTTATATGTCCTCTTTCATAATAATTCATCTAATATCCATATGTAAGACTGAGCCTACAAAACAGGTTGGGGTATTTCTAACTCTATATAAATAGGCAAGAGTTAGGAGCCCTGCCTCTATTGAGAATCCTCTCAGTCTAACCTAATGGCAAAGCTATAAATGGCTAGGGTTGTAAACACCTTTGAGTTATTTAAGAAATATATCATGGGCAGCTTGAGAGCTCAGAAGTTTGAAATTTTGAAAAAAAAATCCAAATGATAGAAAATGTTATAAGCCAGAATACTCTTCATTCTATTAATAGTTTGTTTCTTAGTCTCCTGTTTCAACAGAGCAATGAAAAAAGACAATTTTCAGTGCTTATTCAGTATGTTAAGATAAAGTATACAACAGTAGTTTGGTGTAAATAGTGTTTTTGAGACTAATTGCATCTTCAGACTAAGAGATATGTTTTGTTCCATATGCAGTCACTATGCTGTATTCATAAGCAACCTTGAGAAATGGCTTTAGAAGTACAGTACCATAAAGTTACCAAACTGGACAGATTTTAAATCCCTTCTGAATGTATGTGTTTCTACTTGAAAGGATGTGCCATCCAATGACTGGGACAGGTTAACATTTCAAAAGCAGAGCAAACTCTCAAGGGTTTCACTTCCCCAGACAGCTAAAGCAGAAATACTGCTTTCTATTTTGGGGGTGAACAGTCAACAGCAAAGCAGTAAAATTCTTCGGTTTTCATTTTATGAAAACAAACAGCTTTTCCCCCGTAGGCCTACAAACATTTGTCAAAGGCCCAAGTGAGGAAATGTGAAAATACCGAATGTGAATTATATCAGACTGTGAAAGGCAGTCTGGTCTAGTGAGAACTCTGGCATAGCTAAGGGAAATCCAGTTTTGTTCCCGTTTACTGTATGAGTTTATACTAATTTTTCAGTAACTTCTCAGGCATGCTCTAATTTTTGGTGTGATTGTCTTGAGATTCTAATGCTCCATCTACACTGACTTTTGAGTATGACCTGACCCATTATTTGAGCCCTAATTTGCCTCAAGCCTTCAATGTTAAGCAAGACTTAATGGCATACTGAAGAGAAAATTCTTAGTGTGAATCCAGACACGAACCTCCCTGCAAGGGGGACAGCATGACCACAGCTATGTCCATCCGTACACGTACTCCATCTTACCACCTTGAGGTAGTCTCAGACAGTTGACACTGGGCAGTCAGTCACCCTAAAGAAGGAACACTTCTTAGAAGGATGTGATGTCTTCTGTACTTTTCCCAGCACGGAGAACTGTAAACATGGAGCCGTAACTTCACATTGGTGCAAGATGCTGCAGGATGGTTATGAGGCTGCAGCACTTTGTTATACAAGATATGCTAAGAGAACTGGATTTGTTCATTCTTAAGAAGAGAAGTATAAAAAACAATCTTATTGCTGTCTGCAAATGGTATCTAGTAGGATGATGCAGAGAGGGCCTAGCCACAATTTTCTCAGAGGTAGCAACGGGAATAAGGTTCAACATGGGAAAGGCCAACGTCTTGTAAGGAAATTATTTTTTACCATCAGACTGGTCAATGCTGGAACAGGTTGTGAGATCTCCAACCTTGAAGTTATTCAAAACTCAACTGGAAAAAGTCTTGAGTAACCTTCTCTAACTGGATTTGGTTTGAGCAGTAGTTTGGACTAAATAACTTCTAGAGGTTCCTTCCTACAAGATTTTGTAATTCTGTATTAGGTCCGGAAAGGTGTATAAAGCAATACACTGTTTTCTTTACTTAGTCTCTTACTAGTGGCAGAGATACAGAGACAACCTTTCCTGACAGGCTGATTTCCAGAAGGATCAAGCCCTGTCATTCTCTTTGATTTCAATCACTTCTTGAGGGTTCAAAATTAAACTATCAATCTTTTTTTTTTTTTGTTGTTTAAAAATTTCAACAATTAAATGGAAAATGATGACTGTGGAGTCCACATAGAGTGGAGTTTACAGAGGTAATGAATGCTGAATAATTCTCAGTGAGGTAAATAAAGTGAATCACATCAAGTTTTCTGATCAATGAGTGGAACAGATAATACTCCCAGTTCCTACTCCACACATCCATCGGTCTCTGTTTCAGAGCTTCTTGTCCTTCCTGAAAGGATGCTGCAGCTGTCTGGGTAGCAGTAAGAGAAACAATGAAGTTTTTAGTATGGCATTCAATAACCCAAAATTGGTGCCATTTCCCTTCAACCTGTCAGACTGTACGAGGCAGTTTGCACATTATGTGAACAAAGGAGATATCCCTTCAGGGAGAGCAGGAGCCTCTGATAAGACCACTAAAATCATTCCAAACCAAACTATTCCTTCTTGTGCTGGAATTCAAGACTGTATTTGAACAGAACATAAGTAATAATATCAACTTCATAAGAATGTTCCAAGGTATCATTAACTATAGCACTTGAAAATGAATTGTGCTTTTTATTGTCATGCAATATCCTCTAGTGTCTTTTTCTTACTTTGGCCCTCCTTACTTTCTCCTTAAAGTTAACAAAGGCAAAAAGCCCAAGCTTTTGTACATTTTCCCTTCTGTAACTCCCATAAGATTATGCATTGCAAATTTGATTTATACTGTAAACATTTCATGAAAGAATCACTTTAATTTTGCAATCTAATAGCTGCAGGAATAATTTCCTAAACAGCCGTGCAGAGTGCTGGAGAGGTTGAGGTTACAAACAGGGATAAATGGCTGTGCAGCACAACGGCGCTCTGAAGCTGCATGCCGCAGCGTGGAAAACAGCTCTCGCTACCAGAAACGCTTTGCTCACGGCTGGGAATGTAGGCAGAGAGAGAAAGTGCTCATGCTCTATTATACCTTAGGGCTCAGAGCTCTTACGCACTGCAGAATTAGAAAAGCAGCCTTGAGTTATAGGCTAACAAATTTGCCTTACATGCTGTTTACAAGAAAGAGGTTTCCTTCTCATTAAAAAAAAAAAGTGCTACTTTTCTAAAATCACTTTGTTTCTTTTTCATGTGCTTGTAGCCAAACATCCCTGAGCATCTATTTACTGCTCTTTACTCTGATATCTAATTCACTTGGTTAGTTTTGATACTGATCTCGTGTCAACATTGACTAATGCTTTTCTCTTTCCAGGTTGGCAAGAGGAACTGTAACGTTGTATTTTCAGGGTGAATATTTACAACTCATATTTAAACTCTGAGAATGTTTTTTATAAATCACTATCCCCACAAACATCCCTGCTAGTAAACCACTGCCCTGGCAAGGATTTGGGAGAATAATAAATTAAGCAGGAACACAGCTGAAACACAAATTTTCTGTTTTGTTTAGCTCAGAGGTGTGATCCACAGCTATACACTACAGAGAAGAAGAATGGCACCTTATTAGCCACCTGGTCTACAGGGATAGGCAGAATTCCCATCTTAGCACCCCTACGGCCATAAGAAATCCATTAATTTCAAGAGGAAGACAGCATCTCAGGAAAGTCAAATGAAAGACCATGGAAAAGGTTCGTCAGCAAACTACATCTTACAGAAATGCCTCCCATAGGTTGCCACTTCCCAGTATTCATTGCTTTAGACTGTATCTCTTGCACAGAATTTAATCCACTGAGAGTGCCGTATCTCCATCCTTATGCCAAGGGAAATTTATGAATGCTTCTGTTCTTAGGGAGAAAAAACCAAAAACTTTGGCTAAGTATCTTATTCATTAAATTCCCTTTACTTCTAAATGGTAAGTATTTTCATCAACGTGAACAGACAAAAAAAAAAATTTTCTTAAAGACATTTCTACTATCATAAGCTTTAACATGGAATAAAATTACTTTTGAGATCATTCTTGATTATATAGAGAATGTACACACTTTTGGTCTGTGGTACAATAACATTTGAAAGAATTTTTGCAAAAGCTGGAGAGAGGCAATCCTGATACTTGTAAACTACGTGGTTACACAAGTACACCATGTGTAAATGGTGTTTAACATTGTAAATCAGTAGCAATTTCTTTAGTTTCAGTAGAGTTAATACCAGAATGTGTAAAAACAGAATTAAAATTACACTAACTATGGCTAAAACATTGTTTTCTGGATATACATTTTATATAGAAAATGGTATATAGTTATCTCATATTCATTAAATCATATTCATTTTTAATTTGTAGGTGCTTATTGTACTAAATAGAAGTCAAACTAGAGATTTTTAGAGTTAAAGAACATCCTTGCCAATATTTTACTCATGAATATCTTAAAAATACTGTTCTTTTTTTTTTCTGAAACAAGTAACTGTTTAATAGTACCCTGTTCATGACAGTCTCTTTTGCTAGATAAAAATTATCAGCTTAAACTGCTTTTGTCAAGAGTACAGAGTGCAAATTCTGCTTCTGACTATATGCATGGAACTTGGCCTTATGTTATTCCCATTTCATTAGAAAAGCTCTTGACAGCTACAGAACATGATCTCAGATCTGAAGCCCATTAAAAGGGAGGTTTTCCATTGACGTAAGGGGGTTTTGCACTGCGCCTCAGAAAAGACTTCAAATCATTGAAGGCCCTTTTATATGAATGAAGGTTTGGAGAATTAGATCTTAGATGGCTTTAAAAAAAAGAAAAAAATAACTTAGTAATTCTGTTCTTTCAGATCCTTCACACTTAAGTCACAGAAGGTATACTGGGTGCTACTCAAAACCCAAACTGCTGTACCTCCTCCGTTACACCTATACTTATGGAACATACTTACGCTTTCCTGACAGATGTTCCTTGATTAGTGCATCAGAGGAAAAACAAATCACCACCTGGTGATTTCCTGGAGAAGCCTTGAGGAGAAACCTATAATCTATCATATCATAGTTTTTATTATTCATTTCTTTTAATATCAATTTTTATGATTCCCCTATTTTTTCATAATTTATTTATAACTCTTTTTCAAGGGGGGAAAAAACAGAAATGTATTTCCACAGTGTCCAGTGCACCAAATGCTTACAGTTTTTAAATTAAAACTTATTTGCAAAATGCTCAGTATTTAAAACAGCAGATATTGAATTCAGTCCTTTTTAATGACAGTCAAATATTTAAAACAAGTATATACGTATTTTTTGAAACAAATAAACAAGAAAGTTTTATATCTATTATATGCTCCTATCTGCATTACAGATTTGGACTATGAAATTTTAACTTACTACCTATTAAATTTTGAATTCAGTATTCAGTTGACTGCATTTAATACTACATTGTTTTAGTTTTTTTAGATATCAGCTCATATAAGAGAAAAAAATAAATCTCTAAGTTCATGGCTCAGCAGGCAAAATGAGTAAGTTGTGATTTTCATATTCTAAGCCTGTTTTAAAAAATAGTTCTCTACCTGTAAAAGAAGAAAGACCATAGCTTAGTCTTCTTATAAACCTCATCTATACGATTTGATTCCTTTCCTACTTGACACAGAATAAAAGTGCTCCAGTATCTAGCCTCTTTTGAATAACTGTGCTTATAGCTCTTTTAAGCTGATCATATGCTTTTACAATGATGTCCACCTTAATCTGCAGCCTGAAAATTCATCTCAGTGCAGTGTTGGCTCTAAATCCTGAAGATGACAATTTACATACCATTCTGATTGACTACTTTACAGCTGATCCTTTTAATAAAACTGTGTAAGTAGTATTATTCTGGAAAATGCATCTTAAATATAATTTATTTATACTTAAAATTTTTAAAGGCTCTGCCTTTTTTCCTGTTTACCACAGTCCAAAAAATAAATAACAATAGTAATATGCTTATTCTGCAGTCCTTCACTGTCTTTTTTTTTATTACAGAAAACAGATATTGCTGGAGCTGAGTGCAGTGTAAGCATAGTCAAGCATATAAAAATAACTAACGATGACCAATGTTAAAATACCCCTCAAATTGTAAGGTTGTTTCAGACAGTGTACACCGAATGAGCTCGTGCTGAAAGAGCTCACTGTTGTTATCTGTAGAAGGAGAGAAACCATTCAGCAGACTTTGAAGCAGTGGAAGTTCTGTGCATGTTAGGGTAGAAGAGCAGTTTTTACATGCAGATGAGCAAATGTAAATTCCACTTACTGGGAATACAAAAATATTGTAAAAGAAGATTATGATGAAGTGTTTATGAGGGATATGGGATATTTTAGGGATATAAAACATTGCTATAGATACTACAGTGCTGCAAAAAATGTGTGCCACATAAAGTCCCAATAGCATTAAGATATAAAATAAAGGAGTGAACTTAAATGCATGGCAAAATTAGATGTTACTGTGCAGATACAGACACCAAGTAATCAAGTTAGCAGTTGGCCATTCTAAGAAACCAAACACAAGGATTTTTATATCTTCAAAAGACTTAAATACAGCAATCAAACATGAATGCTAACCCAAGAGAGCAGCTGAGGGCATCTGCCCAGATCATCACTGTTGTAGTTTAGCGTAACTCCACTGAAGGCAATGGAGCTACGCTAATTTACACCAACTGAGGATCCAGACAATCATATTTAGGACTTTAAGTTACAAAATTACTTTTATCTGAGAGTGTACAGTATAGTGCCTAGTTGGCAAGTCTGACCAAACACAGAGAGTGCAAAACACTGCACTTTTAATTCCCCTTTTAGCAACCATATAGTCTGTGCAACTTCCCATGGGGATTGCCTCAGCACTTGGGATATACCACAGCATCATGTTGCAGATCTTTGTGGATCTGGATGGAATGAGTAATTGGTTATGATTTTTTGATTTGAAGCAAAAATGATCAACATCACAATGGGATTTTGCACAATAACCAAATTGTGCCAAAGAAAAGACCCTTGAATTGAATACGAGCAAATGCCAGGCTGAATGAGATTAATTATGTAGGACACATTCAACGACAAAGAAGTATGACTAAACCCAAGGAAAGCGAAGGCAACTGTACAAATGGAAAGACTCCAAGAGAAGAAGACCTTAGAGAGATTCATTGGGCATGTTAACATAACTAGGCAAATTCATTGATAATTAATCACAATTAAGTGCTCCTCTCAGAATAGTTGATTAGGGACAGCACAAAATGGCACTGGAATGACGGACAAGAGAAAAGTTTTGAAAATTAAAATAAACTGTCAAAAACCCATCCACATTGAAATATTCTGTGATTAGTGAAAAGCCTAGGAACTAAGGGTAGTATCTTCAAAACTGTTGAAGTTATTGCAGACACTAAATTCCACTTTCAAAGATAGGCACATAGAAGTTACAGGGATGTGGATTCCCAAGTGCTTACACTCCTTTTTCCAGAACAATGTTTTGGTTCTTAATTCACACAGGCTGTTTTGATAAATTTTCTCTAATTCAGTGGACGTTCATCTGAACTGAGACTACTCCAGATGATAACTAAGTGGCATATGCTTTCAAACACTGATTAAAATCTAAGCAGCAGAAAAAGTACAGCTAGTAATATCTTTTTACTTTAAACAATTAAGTGCATAAATAAAAGAAAAAAGCCATAAACTATTTGAATATTTTCGATGCCACTGTGCAAATAAAAGCCTGTAATTTCAGAAAATGTCATGGTATTGATAACTTACTAAGGCCCTGATTCTGCAAGGTGCTTCATGCAAACAGGCTTTTGTGCCTACATGGAACATTTCACAGCATCAAAGGTACTGATATGCAGATGGCTTTTAAGGAGCTTTTAAGAGAGTACATGCTTTTAAGACTACCTTTCAGTAATGAAAACAATGATGAAGGGGCTTATGTAAACAGAACTCAAGTATTATCTATTTTGGAGACATAATTTAACAAACTTAAGTGAGAAAAATGGAATGACTCAACCTTACCAGTCTGAATGAGTTACTCTAACAGAAAAAGCCCAGTCACTTCCATGTGTGAAACTTATTGCGACTATAGAGATGAGATTGCTGCAAATGATGGGTTTCTATACAAAGGACATTATCATAACACCACACAACATGAGGTTGGAAATGCTAGGTATAACCTACAGTGCCCATTTGAGTATTGAGAAGTGCAGGAACAGAGCCCAAGGTGTTCTGTTCTGGCCAGGCATGCATGCTGCCATCAAAGATAAGGTATCCAAGTGGAAATCTGCAATAAATACAGGAAACAAAATGCAAAAAAAACCCACTGAAACCACATGAGATTCCTAATTTCACTTGGCCCAAGGATCTAGTTGAACAAAATGGGAAAGATTATTCCTTACAGGACAACTATTACTGGGGATCTATGTTCCCTTTTTTTTTTTTTTTTTTTAAGAAAATTAAATTTGACTTGCACACTCGCTTGCAATTTAATAAAACATCATAAACTGCAGTTTGTTTTACTACAACATTGCAAGTTAATAAAATGCTATCATTCGCAAATGACTCATTCTAGTCATTTTTTAACATTATTCCAAATACATCATATCTGGTCCTTACAATCACATTTTCCATATAAAAGTTAGATAAAACATCAAGGAACTTAAAAATGTCTTTGTAGATTCAAAGGATACATACTTAACATCAAAGAAGTATTTTATTATAACCCAGGATTACTTACTAGGCTCAACAACTTTAGTATTCAAGAAAAATTGTAATGCCAACTTCAGTTATGTTTCCCCATTAAAAAAAAATAATAGGAAGCTAGAGAAGGAAAAAAAAAAGCAATAATAATGGAAATGGTTACTCCTCTTGCAACAAAGAGTAAATTTCTAAGAGAAAAGTGGATGAAAGCTGTATAATGGGTCACAGCCTTCCAAATGTCAGTCTTACTGAGTCCTTACAGGATGACAGAAGCTATCTGATCAGGAAATATAGGAAGGCAAGGCAAGGCAAGCAAAGAGAAGGGAACGGCAAGGAAGTGAAGGGACACGAAAAGAAGGGGATGCCCATAATACCAGTGAGAGCACTCCTGTGAAGGTGGAGTAACAAATGTGCACCCCGGCAGTGAACTCTGGAAATCACTCAAGTGGCAAACACAGGATGTAGGTGGAGAAATCATTTCAGCAGCTAAATATCTTTTCAAAAGTAGTTGTTCTGAGCACAAAATGTTACTGTGCATTTGGAGAACTATCAAGGTTTAGAGAGGATAGGTGGTATTCAAAATCCAGTAATAATCTGGTTATTTGTTTAAAGACGGGGTCTTTCTGTAGTGTTTTATTAATATATGCAATTATTTTTGACTCTGCATTTCAACTGTGTATTTGGAGAAGGCATAATTTTGTGTCAAATGACTAAACCCAGGAAGAAAATATTACTTTATTCTAGTACTATTTTGTATATTCAACACAGTAAAAACAATACAAGCTTCCCCATCTCTGGGAGGCTATCTCTTCTTCCCATTTCCTACTTCTTGCTATGCAAATTGTAGTCAAATCACTTGACACACCAGTAAAAAGTGAGTATGGAAGATTATACTAACAGAGAAGAGTTTCATTAGAAGTGTAAGCTAGGGATACTCTTTCCACTCAGAAAATTATACTGCATAGAGTCATTTTAATTCCTAACAAACCTGTGATTAAATCAGGAGAGCTTCAAGGAAGCTCACCTTTCTGTGTGGACCCAGCAGAAGAGACTACTAGGATGACACACCTGGGAATGGGGAGACAAGGATAAAGGGAAGATAAGAGAAAGAGTAGAAGAGGACCACAAGAATATGGAAATTAGGGTAAAGAGTGACATGGAAAGTAGAAGGAGGCACAGAAATTCCAAATCTTACTTTATTGTGGAGAAAATACAATAATAGACTGAGGTTCTCACTTTCACTTAAGAAGAGATATGGAAAATAAGCTCTCAGGCTTCATTGCACAGAGAGAAATGAAACACTCCTCCTCCCTTTAAGTACCATAGGGCCACGCCAAGAGATGTTCACCAGAAAAATAATGGCATGCAAAATCTGCTTAGAGACATAGGTGCTTTGGGACAGAAGGCCTGGCAATATTACAACAGTATCAGGTAAGTATGCAGATTTGTAGACACTTTGTTGAACTGCAAATCTTTCTGAGGTTCAGATTCTTTAATATAAGCAGTAATGTGATCTCCTGAAGAAAAGTGACCCAAAGGAAAAAGTTTCAGAGTAAGGTAAGCTAATACTTAGTTATAGAAAGTATGGCCATCAAAAAGTATGATTACTTTCACTTCAAAATAGCATCAGAATTAAAAGTCATCATTTTTTTGAACCCTGTTACCCAGTTCCAGGGTTGGCAATACACTGAGTAGATAAAATTCTCAGTCAGCATGCAGCACTTTGATTAGAAATGATTTACCGAGGATCAAAACACTTCCTTAAAAATAATAATTGATTTTACTTTTAAAATTAGACTAAAAGTGCTTCAAAATGTTGACATTTTAGTGTTTCATTGGTTAAACTGCATTTAACTGTTGAATATTTTAATATTGGTGGCTGTCATTGGATGGGCTATTAATTGCTTTTTCATCTTAATTAAGTTTATTCATCACTCTAGTTTCCCTAGGTCTTTAAAAAACTAGTTGCATTTCAAGCATTATAACCTGAATCTTAATACTGGAAAGGGTTGGCTTTTTGCCAAATATTAATTTCTTCAGAGACTCTTAACACTATTAACATCCTTTTTGCCAACACTAGAAACTGGGAATTAAAGCAAAAGAAATGATTTTGTTATTTGGAGATCGTTGACCAGGCTGTGTGTCTGCTTTATCCGGCCTATAAACTATACACACAGACTCTCATGTTTTCATTTGTGCTTTGGGTGAAAGCTGAGAATTGCACAATCTGTCCAGTAACCTTGAGCAAGAAGCCTTACAGAAGGAAGTATGGATGGCAAGGAATAGTTGAGCCAATTCTGGAAGAACTTAATGTCTTGAAAAGTTGCAGCAGTATTATTCTGGGGATCTAGGGAATGTGGACAATGAAATTTATAGAGCCACATTTACCAAAATGCAATATAGTGAACATAATTGATAAGCTAAGTAAAGTTTGCTATAACCTTTTCAGATTCTCTTTTTTTTTTTTGACTCTGACTAGAGCATCAACATCATTTGAAATTTTCAATGTCTGCTATTTTTGATTTTAGTTAGGGTTTAAAACAAATCAATCAGCATGTTAGCAAAATTCCAGTTAGGAAGCTACATTTTACTTAATTTGTGTGTTGTACAAAACAGACAAGGAGATTATGGAACAGTAGAATGTGATATAAAGGCTTTATCAGTACATAACCAATATTTGCTACATGAGCTACGCATAGCCAAATTGTAAAATTATGAAATCTTCCTAAACTATATAAACTATAATCCCTGTAGCATACTGTACTGTCAGTTGTTCTCTATATCCCACACACTAGAAAAATATTTGCTAGAAATTTTACAGAGACTAAAGTCTTTGTAGGTGACTGGAAATAACTATGTGAAGACTGGAACAAGGAATAAAAGATGAAGAATAGATAGGAATGGCACAGATTGGAATGGACAGGACAGAAGGGATCTCAGCTTGGGATATAGGCGAAGAATGTATACACACTTCTCTCTAAAGCCTGGGGCAGGAGACAGGGTTACTGATGCTTACTCCTCTGCTGTAAGCACATATATACAAACTACACTAGCAAAGTTCCCCACCTGGTGTCAGTCCATGTAGAATGTTGTACCTGCTACTGCTGTTTGCTACTATAGTAGTTCAGGTGACCTATGTAACGGATATCAAAAGTTTCTGTAGTGCTAGTGGCGTGAGAGAGGCCAGCGGGATCTCACATTATGAATTTTCTGCTTCTTTTCAGTTTGCTCTTTCTAAAAGCAAGGAAATTATACCCTAAAACCTCACATGAAAAGAATGGAACTGATGTAAATGATGCACTTCACAGTTTAAAAATTCCAAAATCAAAGTTGCTTATGCAGCTTTGGTTTAGATGCTTTGTGCATATGCATTATCATTTACATGATCACATCTTTCTCCTATCTTATGCAGAGAACAAGAGTATAAATAAGAACTGTACAGAGAATGCTGTCATCCACAGGACTCCTACTTCTCTGCCTTGAAATACATATGATAAATGAGAAAATGCTTTATTTCTCTCTGTGTACAACTTCAGCAAGATGGTTAAGACGGAGAGAACATTAAAAAAATATATGATGGAAGCAAGAGATGGACTGGTCAGCCAAGAAGCTTGAGACAGAGAGCAATGTAGAAAAAAGGATAGAGGAGACAGGACAGAGTGAATGGAACAAGAGGAAGCTGGGAATGAGCACAGAGCTTTGGGGAGGAGAGAGGAAAGTCCCACTGCTGCTCTGGAACACTGGACTTTATTCTGCTTCTTCTATAGAGTTCATCACTTTTCACAAATGGTCAATCACTCATTGTGTAGAACTGCCAAATTCTCACAGTTCAGAGAGAATTTAACGGGTATTTGGCTTTGAACATACGTATCTTTCTATAATGCCAAGAACACTGACAAGTTGAGTGCTAGAAGTCTCAAACTGAGTAATCAAAATTATTTGCTAAGGCTTTCTGTCCTTAAATTGGGGATAATACCAATCATGGCTTACTTCAATGTGTAATTGAGGGTGAAAATAAACTAATTCTTTTATAACCAAGATAAATTAATTAGGAAACACTCAGTTGCAATGGTAGTGAAAAATAGGTGACTGAGTTAGTAGATACATCCTGAGAATACAGTTTGAGAAAGCTGCAGTGAATAGCTGACAGGGCCACACATGGGATACTGAAGAAAACAGAAAGTATTCATTAGTTGGTAGTGATTATTCTCTGCCCACTGCAGCAAATTACTTTGTTATCGTATGGAAAAATATGTGATCAGGAAATGAAGGATTTCTGGTAATGAAGTGCAAAAGTGAACTAATTTAACCTGCTTAAAATTCTGGCATTTCCTAACTTTTGAATTCATTTAACACAGTTTTTATGTGTTTAGTAATATCACTTTAAATATGACGTAATTTTGTTCTCTTTGTTTAGGCAAAGAAAGGAGTGGGCTCTCAAGTTCAAGCCATCTTTCTTTCCTTCCAGTTTGAACAAGGTATGCTTGATGGGAGATGCCTGAGAGGCAGAGGAAGGGCTGATTCAGGAACACTTTCTTAATACAAGTGAAAACTTTATAAAGGGTTAGAGCAGCAAAGTATGTGATTTAAGTATTATTTATGCTGCCCAGAGTTTTGACTGTGCTCAGGTTATGTAATCGTATTTCCTCCAACATCTGCTACTTAACCTCTGCCAACCCAAAATACTGTTCCAACTCTGCATTTCTCTGGGCTTGTTTGCTCATGTCTCACTCTACTTATATAAATATTTGTTCCCTGAGCAATTTTCATCCCTTTCGCTTGAACATCACATAGTCTTCTAGTGGCAGATAACAGCAAGAACTGAACTGTTGGTATGTAAATTCTTATCCACTGGGTGGGAAATCAGTGCGAGTTTCTTATTCACTGTTCATAGCTATGGACTAGACTAGCTGAGACTGGGGAGCAATCTAACTTCAGCAGCTTTTTTATGCTTTCTTTCTTATCTTTCTCATGCTTTACGGTCTGTTTTTTCATCAAGGTGTGTACTGAATTCAAGAAATGATCATTAAGGCCCTCACGTATGGTAATGACAGAATACTGCTTAGCATGACAGTACATGCTATCCATTGGTATCTTCCCTATCTAAATTTTCCTTTTTACTTTTAAACATTTGTCCCTGTTAACCATACTGAGGATTAATTCTAACAACTCAGGAATACCACTATCTCGTAGCACTAACAAATATTATAGTTCTTCCACATATTGAATTTCAATATTCATATTCATATTCAGTCAAGAATATGGTGCAAGAAGACAGATTAGAGCTAATTCTCACGATTCTCTAACTTTCATTGCTCACAATTGTCACTCCAAAGTACTGAAAGGTAATTGTAAAGACAGCATGTTAAGTAGGGGAATAACTAAGTAAACACTAAAAAACATAGCCAAATGAGAAAATGCATTAAGCTAGTAACAGTGATACAAACCCAGGGAAAATTATACATGCATTAGGGATAAACAAACTGTTTCCTCTTCCCTTCAATCTAGTTCTGAGGAACTCAGTCACTTTGCTAGCTGTGTAATCAAAAGTGTTTCATCAGTGTAATCTCATGGGAATTTTTTGTTCTGACCGGCAAACTCAAAGATTTGGGAAAAAAAGAGCAGGAATTCAAACATTTAGATGAAATTCCAAAAGTTCTGATTTTTGTCCATCCCTATCACACAATGCACACACAAAATAAAATACTACAACAACAGCCTTATCTATAGGCCCAGCCTGTATGGAATTTCGCATGAGTTTAACACACATTCCAAGCACGTATCAGCCCCCTCTGAAGCATTTAGCAACTCTCCAGAGAGCATATCTATTTTCTGATGTAACTATTCACAGGTTGCAGTCAAATAAATATTCATAAAGAGAATATTTGTTCTTTATATCTTACTTGAGTTCTTGTGAGCTTGTGGCCAGCATACTTCGAATGCTTTTGTCAGCCAGCGGACAGCCAGATAAACTGTAAGACATGGCAGGATATACAAGTAAGTTAATCTTCTTATTAACTGAACACTCTCAAACAAACACAACATAAAAATTAAAAAGTAAAAGATTGTAATGCAGAAAAGCGATGGGGCAAGTGCTGTAATATTGAATTTTGTAATATAGTTAACCCTCTGAATATATTTAGATATCAACATTACTTCCAAAATTACATACTGTAAATATGCTTTTTTGTTTCTCTATGAAGTAGCAAAATGTAACACAAGATATTTGTGATTCCTGGGTTAACTACTTAAATGCTTAAGCATACTTTGGAAATTTTAGTAATCTATTTAAAAATAAAAGACGTTTATACAACACACAAATTAGCATGCTTTTAAGATCAACATATATTACTCAAAGGGTTAACACATAGTTCAACGTTTTACTTTGACAGCATTGTTGAGGTAAGCTGAAAACAATAAATTGAAAAGACAGAATCCACCATGAAAAAAATGAAGTCACACCTTCTATGTGAGGCGTAATTACCAGTCACATGACCACTCCCATCACACCCTGGTGTTGGACATCTGCCACCAAACAAAAACAAAAACAGCCAAAATAGTAAGTATGTTTAAAAAAAAACTTTAAAATGTTTCATTGTTTCCAGTTTAGCTGCAATGACTGCAAGGGGTTTTAAGCATCCTAATCGAAAAGCTGCAAAATGAACAGGATTAAATGAAAATGGCGTCTCAATACAATATAGCATCATTAAGAACAAGCAAATACACATTAGCTTATCACTTTACTTAACTGGCAGTTTGAAACATTTATATGCTGCAAATGTTGCATGCTCATACTGCAAGGCGTATATGTATTCGTTTGTTTAAAAAAAGACAAAGAGAGAAAAGGTTAAAAGGAGAAAAAATAATTTCACCTCACATTATGCTTACGTTATTAAATCCTTTTTGCTCTCTTTGCATTGAGGGTATTTGGGTTTAGGACTTGGGATTGTAACTTCACCAGGATACCTTCTTTCTTCAAGTGCCTCTTGGAAAGGATCCAAATCTTCTGGCTATAGGCAAATACAGACATATTAGTCTCAGCTAGGTGAGGTTACAATTTACAAAAAAATATTCCAAAGTAGAATCATCAGAAGCTATCTCTTTTATCCCTTTCTGTCAGAGAAAAATAATGAAAATATTTTATATTCTGTATCATCCATTAAATTTTGGTTATTCAATTAGGAAAGAAAATAGCAAAACCCAGATATTTTCTATCACTGTCATATTATTTTGCTTTAAAAGAATAAAAATTTTTTCTAAAGTCACCATAAAACAGAGACACAGGAAAAAGGAGATCAAATATAGTGCCTTATGCATCAAAAGGCCATTCAAATAACATTTTTAATGGTTTAGGTCATGTGAAAGATGAAACAGGAACTATGTTAACATCTCCACACAGCAACATGAACTGTGACAAACCCCAATGGCTCTGTCTGCTAAAATATAATTTTATAATAATTATATAAATTAAAACTATTATAATATTATAATTATTAATTAATTTTACTGAGGCATTCAGAAATTTAGAAGCATCTATTTCAAGAACGAAGTGGCTGAACATACTGATGTAGAGATTCCTGTAGGTGGTGCTATAAACAGCATAGCAGAAATACAGAGTTCTGCTTGCTCTGGTAAATATGCTAAACTATATGTATTACCTCACTTTTCCTTGATAATGACAGATTTCCTAAGTTCAGTGAAATTAGTAGCAAAGCCGTAACTGGCACCAGAGCTAGCATGTACTCAGTATATCTAGTGAAAATGCCATTTTCTTACATGCTTCCAACCTACCAAAAATAGTTTTAATTAAAATAGGCAACAGAGATTGCTACACACAAGTGATTATTCTATGTTTGTAATATAAAACAAGAAAAAAAATAGAGAACAATCTATAGAAGGCTCAGTCTTGTAAACCCTAAAGTGAAGAAGAGTTGAAACCTAACGAACAAAAGCAATGGCATTAAAACTTGTCAGTAAACCTTTTCAGTTTTTTTTGCTCTTGAGCCACACATTCTAAATTTTGAAATGTAAAATAAGTTCACTAACATATTTCATCTGCTTGCCTTTGCCATTTAAAGGGTTTTGTGGTTTTCTTGGAACTACGAATTGGGAAGTGCAACACTAATGTCTATTCTCCCTTCACTGTATTCTTGAAACACAGTATTTCATTAATACAGGCCTTGCACACACAGAACTATCAGGAGTGTACAAGCAATCCAGAATGATGTTAGCTAAAAGAGTTAAAAGATTATATTATAATCTACTGCTTTTGTTTTAATTCACTTGAAGTAATACACACTTCTAAGTATTCTGCACATCATTTATGCTTTTCAAATTCAGGAGAATATCTTGTCTTGAGAGTAGATTACCCCAGTATTGCACAGTTACATCAACTTGCTTATATAGAGTAATATAATCTGCAAATAGTGAAACATCTTTACTGAAGAAAATATTAACAAGATGATGCTGTTAGAAAACATGATCACATTCATAGTTCAGATGTTGTCTTATGGAACTTAGTCACAGATCAAATGTGTGCCAACACGATATATTTCTAAAGACTAACCAGCAGAAAGTCCTCTCTGTAGAAAACCATCATTTTTCATCAGTTATTTATTTTGTTTCCTCTTTTCTTCCAAATTTCAGAAATGAATTACAAAAATCAGATTGCAAAGAGAATCAAGTGATGAAAAAGACGTACAGTAATCTCTTTGGAATCATCTTCGTCTATCCTACTGGGCTTCATTTTAGTGTAGTCCACTGGCAAGTCCCAGCAGTCCCCCTCATTCAGCTGGTAACACCGATTATTCATCACAGCTTGCCGTTGAGGTGACATTGGCTCCAGGGGTGTCAAAATGGTACAGCAGCCGTCTCGCTGCCTCTGCTTGTTCATGCTCAGATCCAAGGTCCCATTTTCATCGACTTCCATTTCAGGATTCTGTCAAAATAAGAAAAATAATGTTAATTCAGCCACTATCAAACTCTTCCTCCCTGTGTTTTTTAATCTCATGGCTTAGCAGAATGATAAAACGCTTTTCCATTCCTGTATAGATTGTAAGCATTGAGCCCCCTCCCACACGCAGCATACTTCTGTTACACAACACTAATGCTGTTAAAGTAGATTTCTTCATATCTTCTTGAATGGCTAATCTGATGTTTGGGGGAATAGAGGACTTCATTACACCTCCTGCCACCCAGAACACAGGTGCAAAATTTGGAATGAAAATGAGAACTCTCTAAAGGTATTTTCCTGTTGTTGTCATTATGTTCCTGCTTTACTCTGTGCCAGGTGAGTATCTCTGAGTTAACATCTGCATAATTCTTCTAGTTTCCAGCCCTGGCATCTGTTTGGGTGACTAGAGTAATAAAAACAGCTAGTATCAAATAATCTTTGTTTCTTTATTAGTGTAATATTAACAGATAATGTTTGAATAGACAGTGCCAGAGAGTTAAATGGGAAGGTGGGGTAGCACACCAAGCCCATTTGGACACCACTTGCCAATGTTACAGGAAGAGAAGATGCATTCAAATCTCACAATTCACTCACTGCTGTTGTATATTTATTAACATTGCATATGTCTGTCTTTATAATCAATAAATTCAGATAAAGGAAAAGCTGTGACAGTTTCTGCAGTGACTGAGGTGTTGTGAAATATGGAGCAAGTGAGTACAAGCTCCGACTTTTTTCAGGGAAGGGTCATCTATTTTATTACGTGTTGGGGAGGGAAGATACCTTAAACAAAAGACGAAATTTAAAAAACACAGGGAAGATAAAAGAAAAATGCCACAAAATATCCCTCATCTTTTCAAAAGTGAAGCATTTCACAGAAATTTGATTTCAAAATGAGTGTGAGTGCTACTGTCTCCTCATATGTCTAGCAGCTCGCTCTCCTCTTGAGTAACAAGCGAGCTGCAGAAAAACACTGTGAATGCAAATCTCGTTTTCTGAATTATTGCCTTTTGTCATAGCATGTATCTAATTGCTGCCATCTTGCTAATTTAATTTTGAAAATATTTATTTCTCTTCTCAGATTCATTCCTTCAGTTTCAATACAGGGTGAAACATTAGGAAAGAAGTCCCCTCTATTTTGGACAATTAACATTTTCAGCACCTTGTTCCAATTTTTTTCATCCTACTCAAATAGAGTACAACTGCATATATTTACATGCCTGAAAGAGATTTCCCTCTCCTATAGGATTAAATAAATTTATGTAATAATGTAAAAAGCAGCATTTGAAAACAGAAGTTGCCAATCATTCTAGATTAAATTACGATTATTACTAACAGCTGCTGCTTGGGGTGTAGTTCGTTGTGTATGACCAAGGAGCTTTCCACAGTGGGAGGTGGAAAACCTTTGTTTATGTGCAGAAGAAGAGAACATGTCTGCCAGCTCAAAAGCTCGTCTATAAGCACAGTAAAAATGTTTCCTCTGCATTGCATCTGTCTGCTTAGCCATCTAGTGGCCTCCTATAGGTACCACTGTGCTATTTGCTGGTGCATGTTAAGCAGGCATTTCTTAATTGCTATCATCAGAGTCAAAATTTAATGCTTATAATGAAGAAAAAGCTTCTGGTAAAGCTTTAATTTTATAATGAATGTTAATAATGCATTGTTTTTCTTAATACATTAGGCTTAACATTAAAATCTTTTATTTATATCTGTATGGCCATTTCATAATACATCGAGAATAATTCTATGAACATGCAGAGAACAACAGTGACACTGAACTACAGTCAATCAACTTTGAAGTCACCTGTGCTGGAGGATTTATCGTTTGCTTCAAATGTATTCTGCAGTGACTTTAGAACTGTGATATCACAGACAGGCAAGAAACTATAACATACACGTAGCATAGATTTCTGCGTGCAAGATCTTACAATCTTAGGTCCCATATGTGACTTAAAAATGATATTGCATCATTAAATCTTAATCCTTTCACAAAATGTATGAATCAGACATGTTTAGCAAAAATTTCTGTAGTGCAATTAATACCACTTCAGCAACCCAAACATTTATAATCACAGATCTCACTAGTAAGAGACAAATTAAAAAAAGAGGGAGCACATGCTATCAGTATCATCACTCTATACACCAGTCTGGATTCCCGAGCTACTTGCAAGCAATTTGCATCTTTATCTTTTTATATTGCTGCCTTAGCAGAGCCACCAGATTTTGTTCATTTTGAGGGGAAAAAGAGAAAAAAAAGAAAGATTAAGCAATTCTTCTATCTATCAGGGGCACAAATCTAGTGCAGTAAAGAGGAATCTTCATCAACAAACATAATTACTCATTTTTACCCTCGCACAGAGATCCTGAGGCTTAGTGGAGAGGTTCTGAGGCATCTCCCTGCAGCGAGTGGAGAGATTCAGAATAGCAGTAGCAGCCATGTGCGCTGCCTCCATGTCATGAGTATAGTCAAAGCTGCTCTTGCTGCAGGTACTGCTGGCACTGCTGCCTCCACCACAACTCATATTGCTGCTGCTGCTAGGGGCATAACTGCTTGTTGTGCTGCTGGTTGGGCTGGAATTCTTACAGTAACGCTTAGCTGTGGGAAGAAACATGACAAGGATGACTCAAAAGAACTAGCATTCTGCATAAGTGAAGAGAAAAACAAATTGCTGGAGGTGAAATTTGTAATGAGCAACAGTAACTGATACAACAAAAAATGCAATAAAAATAATGGCTGTATTTCTTGATTTCTGTCTGTGATTTTTAAATGCTAAATATGTGCTTTTATATGAAAGAACCTTCTGGAAAAAAACAGTATGATGTGAGCATGAATTGTTCTGACAAACAGGCTGGAATTAGAGTATAGTAAAAACACAGAGAAACACTGCTTTTACCCCACATATATAGTCAGACAGAAGGTAGGAACTTCTGGGGTCATTCATTTTTATTAATGAGGGTTAACATAAAAATATGGGACCTTCTTCTATTTACATGAGCTAACTATTTATTTTAAGGTCTAGACTCCCTGGAGCTAATGAAGATCAAGCTCTTTGTGAGGAAAATGGGCTTGGTCTCCGACCCACAGCGCTAACCATATGTCCTCGAGCACTTCAGACCTTCTAAAATGTTCCTTCATTCTACGTCACAACCAAATACCGTGACACTGGCCATCAAAAAGGAGAGGAAGAAGAGAAAATGATGGAAGAAGAAAGAAGGTGCTCACATGCGGGTTTTATCATGGGTGTCACAAAGGCAAAAGTAGTGGCATTATAAACGGAAACAAATATAAGTGAAACACTCTCATCTTCAAATACCATACCCTAGACACATAAAACTGTTCATAAAAACAATGGGGCCAAAGATACTCATTTCTTCTCATACTGAAGACAGAGGCACTTAGCTGTACTCTGACCGACAGAAGCCACTAACAGTCACAAGAGAACGAAGGCACTAACAAAGCTCACTTCCACCTTATTTAAATATAACATTGCTCTGTTGCTGTTTTTAAGAAACATTCCTTGGAGCCAAAGGTATTATAATAATAAAACAGTCCTATTAGCCCACTTAACTCTCCAAACCACTTCCCAAATAAACTGTGAATTTTAAATAAAATTCAAGAGAGAGTCAACTGGTCTCCTAAATCTAAAAGTTTATGTTTTTTCATGAAAGTCAAGGTCGGGGGATACATTACATTCATTTTTCAGTGCCTATTTCCCCTTAAGATGGAAATGTATACTGCAGAGATCACACCATATAGCAAAGTATAACAATAACCAACTAGCACGCTGATTAGAGAGCTATACAAAAAAGGTCAGCACCCTAGTTACAGCTCTTCCTTGATGGGTTCTGTTTAAACGCCAGACTCTTCAGGTGCATTTGTTTGAGCAGACATACGTATAATAATCTGCTCCCATGAGCATAGCCCATTTGTGAACCAGAGTCAGCTTTGGTAGGCAGACAGGATTCAAAAGGAAAATCTGAAAGTAAAATTCCCTTCTACAGGTTTTGCCATCCTTTTCCTTTCTTGAAAAAAAAATTGAACAAGTAATGGTGTTATTTTTACTGTAAATGAAATAGTGTTTCACTTAATTCATAACAGATGGAATTTCTCAGGAAAGCTACATAATGCACGGAGTGATTATTTTAAGTGAAGTGAATTTTAAACATTCATCACACTGCATTGTTCTGAACATGCAGTAGCGCTACTCTTGCAGGGTATCCACTGATAATAAACCTCTGAACTATTTTTCAACAGTTTCATGATTAATATAGCAGTCAGTGGTGGTCATTAAAAGTTCAGCATTTATACATGCAAGAATATTCCTATACTTAAGGAAGGAAATTGAATATTTCAGTTTCTACTGTGTTAACACAGAAAGCACTGAGTTTTTAACATCAATCCTGCACCAATGAACTTGCCGAATTAGCAGTATCTCTCAAAATTGAGGCAAACAAATAAGATTTATGTCACTTGCAAAAAACATTAGGCATGTTATAGCAGGTCACAAATAAATATAAACTACATACTACATGGGAAATGATATATACGAGCATATATGTTACAAAAAAGGAGTGAAAGAGACAGCAAGCTTAGGACTAACCGTCAGAAATTCATGAAGCTCTGATATGGACTCTTCTGTGGCCTTGGTCAAACTACATTATCTTTAGCATTAATTTTCCCTATAAATAGAAAGTTGTTCCTAAAATGTAGTTATGTTGTGATTCACTTGCACAGCACTTTGAAGGTGAAAAGTGCAACACACAAGCAATATAGTTATTAGCTTTTAGTTTACAAACAATTTAAGCAAAGCTTACTCAGAGAGAATGGCCATGGTCATTTTAACTTGACCATAACTGAACATTTTAAAATGAATCATATAACCTAGACTGCTCATTTCACATTAGCTTTTCAGGAGAAGTACAGATCACCAATTTACAATAAACTAAATCAAGTCCATCTGTAATAAAGGGAAAGCTGTATTGTTTCAATACCAAGTAAAACACTGGAATTCTGCTATGCTGTCCAGCTCTGTGGCATCAAGTTTTGGAAGCTCTGAGGTCCACCTACACTTTATGACTTAGCACTGAAATTAACTGCAGAGAACAATCTCCCCATTAACTACCATTAATGTCCTGGCCTTCCTGGCCTTCTATCAGACTTGCCTAGGGACTGATTTCAAAGAACCTCAGTCTACCAGCTTCTCTATGCTAATTGGTAGCAGAGGAGTGGCAAAAATGCCAGCAACTTAAAGGATCAAATTAAGATAGTTTGAAAGGAACTAAATTCTACCCAAGCACCCTCATCCCCACCATTGCCTAGACACTGAATTTGTTCATGAAGATTAATTACAGTTCCAACACTTTTTCTGACTCACACAATGAGAGGTTCATCTCACCTGACTTCAGATATCTGACCTTTAATCATTACAAGCTTCCTCTACAATCAGTGGAGAAAAACAGGATATTTCAGGGAATGACCAACCTGACTAACTTTAAATATCTTCTTTAGGAAGAGATGAATTGCATCAGAGAAGTATCTATCTTTCTCCTTGATGAAAGCAGTGACTAATTCAGATGTAGGTGTTGACATTGTAACCCGCCCCTGCCATCTTCTCAGTGTTTTGAGGGAAGGAACCAGTACTATGTGTGGGATGACAGGAGCTCCCCACCATCATCTGAACAACTGAAAAGGTTGCTATCTCCTTTGCCTGCTCAGTCTGGCTGTTCTTACCTCTTTGGTTGTAGACCACAATGCCAACCTGTGACCCACTGTGAAAATGGTGTCAAAGGAAAAACAAGCCTCTAAACACAGCCAAGACTGATTCCTCAACAATGTCCTATCCCACAACATAAACCTTCCTGTTGCTGCTTGCTTTCTATTAAAAAAAAAAAAAAAAAAACAAGAAAAGAATCCAAATGATCTATTTATGTTCCTCCCACTCACAATAGTACGCTTTCTCTGATGATAGAAATAGAGTACTAGCTTACAATTAATGAAAGATTCAAATATCAAGTTATTTTTCATATCCTTTGACTGTTTGTAAAACTGTTATCATCTTACATAGTTGAAAAAATAAACTGTTGTTTACTTGCAAGTTCCTAGGCTTCCTTTTATTGTTGTGCAAAATAACCTTTTAGAACTAAATCTCATCTTATATAAATGTATTAACTCTCATACATAATAGGTGCATACACAGTGCCTCCGTGATGGATTTAGTAGCAATAATTAATAATTCACTTTATGAACAACTATGAAATCACCTAGACATGATGCAAAGTTTCTTGAAGAAAGGTGGCTCTTTCAAGTTAAAAGATTTTTATTGAAATCTCTTTTATATTACAGCAACGGCCAGCAAAATCCTTGCCCTATTTTAAGTCATTGCCAAAACTTAGACTGATTTCAGCATGTCCAGAATTTCATTCATTGTTATACAAGCTTAGTTGATTCTCCTGAAGAACTTCAAAAACTTTTCACCAATTTAAGACAAACATGACCGGGTAGTTATCAAATATCAAAAATAAGGAGATCATTAAGCTTTGATGAAAATTGCTGGTTGAGTAGAACGAAAATCTCCAATGAGGTTCCTTATTGACGGAGAACTGCAGAGTGCCTTTAAATGTTTTGTCCTGTTTTCTGGCCAGACAGCATGTCTGTCTAGCCAAACAGCACACATCATTTGGAATGAGCTACAGCCTGTTCTGCCTCCTGCAGAGCCAGTAGGATGGAACAAATCCATAGGAAATTAAGCTTTCATTTATTGAACAACCTGCTACATCTATAACGGGCCTCAGCTGTTCTGGGTACACAAGAACCACGCATACTTGCTATACAAGCAACAAGTGGCTACATCCTTCTTAGGAATGGCAATATTCTATTTCACTGTGGAGTCAGAAGATAAGATTTCATCAATCACATACATCCAGCATCTTTCTCTGGCTCAGATTACTGTGCAGTGAAACAACCTAATCCCATTACCATTTGAAAGTAAAGCTCCTATTTAAATTAAAAGAAAAAGAGTGGACAAAGACGGTTAGCTGAATCAGTCTAATCTTTCCTCATTTAAGGAAAGATAACCATTAACTTTGTGTTTAACATTACCTGCGCTTTCAAATTCTGGTGATTTGGGAAAAAAGTGTAGTTCTAATCTTTTGCTGAGCTAGGATCTTAAAAGAGGTAAAATATATACCATTTGTTCAAACATCAGAAACTTGATCCCTAAATATATACGTCCACAAGTTCCCTAGAAATACTCTGATTCTTTCCCCTCTGCAAGAGCAGACAAAACATATACCATATACACTGCAGTAAACATCTAATTTACATTATATGACTATAAACTTAACACCTTATCAACTGCAATAAGTTAAATGCAGTTAGTGCATTATCTTTAAAAATGTTCAAGGCCTAATCTGACACATGCAAATAAGAGTGTATGAGAGAAGAAAGACTTCAAGAAAAAAAGGCACTTTACTCAAAAAAATGTGTACATTTTACACATTTTACAACCCTTATGCTTTCTGTTATGGTGGAAGAACCATATGCCTGTTCATCCTATCAGAAACCAAAATATCCAAATTATCAGAGATATGAAGGCAGAAGCTGAAACAATCTTCCCTTTCTCGACTTACCTACTTTTGAATGGCAGGCAACAGCAAAATTGTTCTATTAGTACATATTTATTTCTGTTTTCCTAAACAAAAATCTGATACCTGCCTGCAATTTCCTATGGTAGTCAGTGAGTAGTATCAAATATTTAAACTGAAAACCCCTGTTTTACATTCAAAAAAAAAGAAAAAAATAAAGAAAAAAATAAAGGTACAGGTTTATGATGTATATACATATACATATACATATGCATGTTTGTATATATGAATATATGTGTCTATGTTCACATACAATTTGTATTATTCTGATACGTGTTCAATATCTTTCAAGGTTAGAATTCAAATCCTCATTCTTTATCTTGTAGTGTCTTTTTTTCCTCTAATACAAACCCTCTTGCCCAACAGACACCATTCATTGTTTTTTCCTGAACTGAAGCCATTTCCAGTCAAATCCTATGTGAGGTTTTCCAGAGAATTCAACAGGTATATTCATGAGGACGAAATGAGCAGAAATGCCTCATTAAGTAAGTAGCAGTCATATCTGAAGTGCAATGAGATCCATTTTTCTACATCTGTATCCCCACAGAGCCAGTATGTTATCTTTATGAGTTACCTGAACTACTGTACAGAAGCTAGAATCCTAATGTGACCCATGAGGCCAGGTCTTCCAGATAGCAACATAATACACTGCTCCTGCACTACAAGGACTAGCTCTGTTATTTAGCTTTTATTGTGGTTCAGTACATCCCAGGAGTTTAATAGCTGGAGATGTTCTTTTGCAGCGCAACAATCCTGAAGCAAGCACCGTATAAAACAACGCTTTTTAAGGCGGCCTTGAAAAATAACTTACACATGACAGCATTCCTCATAATACTATATGAACATGAAAACATGTCTTATTTGTATGATGTTTACATATACAACAACATGATTAACTGCAAACTTGTCTCTCATGTATAAGAGTGTGCACCTCCTACCATCATATCCTTTGGGGGATATATCCCTGGATTGCACCTTGGGAGCTATGGCTCTCTTGCCATAGGCATGGTTGTCATAACTGTTATATTCAAACGTAGTCTTAGAGTATTTCTCTAGTTCCTTGGCCAAGTTGGAGCGGGGTGTGGTGGTGGGGACATTGTTTCTGTAGCCATACTGAGGGATCTCCAATTGCTTAACAAAGCACATGGGCCTAGAAATTAAAGATATGTAAAGTTTGTTAGATGCAGTTCAGTTTACTGTGTCTGTGCATAACTTATAGTTCAGATTAGAAAATTTTACTTATTTCTTGTACTCAAGAGAAAGCAATATATTATTGCATTTGCTTGGTTTGGTTATTTTCAGCAGACAAACAATATATATTTGATTGAACAAAGCCTAGAAAAAAATTAGTTCTAATACTGCTAAATGTACCCTGTAGCTGCAAGTATTTTAAAATTCTGTTTTAAAATACTTCAGGGTTTCCCTTCCCCTATATAATTGAATCACATAGCAAACATTTTCTCTTTTGGGAGGTGAATTAGAGAGGAACAATCAGACTGATAGAAAGAGCTTGGACAAGTTCCTTTAAATGTCAAAAAAAATAGCACTGAAAGCTTGACTTAAGTACTTATTAGTACTTATTAAGTACTAAGTATTAAGTAAGACTTATTAGTGTTTCCTTTAAATTTGTTTCAACAGAGTTGCATGCCATTTTCCTGTATGTTTTCCAAAGGAAGTAGACCTGTTTCATCCTTCAGTATACAAATCCATGTTCTTCTTGAGAAATACACAGGAGACTTTCACCCAATCTCTGTTGACTTGGAGCTGAGCAGGTCCTGCTGACCCTTAAGTGCAAGGTTCTGGCAGGAGCTACGATTCTTGATACAGATGCATATCACAAGGAATGGCTTATAAATGAATATAGAACTGTATCAGCTAGATTTCTCTTTCCTTTCAGATTGGGGAGGAAAGTCAGGGAAAGCCTTGACTGATCTCATTCAGTCCATTAGAGAAACTTGTGAAATTTCAGTGAAAGAATGCTGTAATAAACTCCTCCACTGTCCCACTCTCTTCTGCATGTGGACACTGAAGTCATCAGCTCTCTATACATAAAGAAGGTAAATGAAAGTCAGATCCCGCAAACCTTGATTATATAAGAAAGTGTTATATGAAGGGGTCATAGGAACAAATGCTGCATAGTGCTGCATGTCTACCTACTGCAATTCACAGCAGGTAAAGATGATGAACAGCACACCTGAGGTGCTTCTACTGGAATCAAAAATTATAGAATCAAGTCTTTTTTTTCCTTCTTCTTTTTTTTCCTACTGCATTTATTACCAGAGGAAATGGAAGGAACATTCATAGGAACATAAATTCAGTCAAGACTAGAAGAATCATCCTGCTGGCTGAGAAAATGCAATGTGATAAACAGTAAGAAATAGTTTTGAATATTATATATTTCTGAATGAATTTATTTCCATAGAATTTAGACAAGATATTTATGTAAAGATTACCCAAGAAATCACATTAGTTATACTATTCTGTTTGATTTATGTATGCTGGTTCCTTTAGAGACTTCCTCCTCAAAAAATACCGTGGACTAATTTATACAATGAGCTGATAAGAAAAATATTGTGATCCGATCTCAAGATAATTTATATTTAGCTAAAAAAATGAAATTCAAATCCTGCACATTCAATGCAAATTCCAAATTTCTGTCCTATGAACTTGATTTCTTTTTAAGTAAGAAATTCTAAATGCAGGAGGGATGGAAACTGGGATAAAGACAAATATTCAAGATTTACACTTAGAGCACCTATGTCAAGCAATCAGTTGCCTGCATGTAAATTTTGTAAAAAAAACTGTGAAGTTCCTCATCTTAAATACTTCTGTGACTTGAAAGTAGAAGGGAAACAGGGTCTAAGATGACAGCATTATCTGGGTTGCCTATCAAATCTGAAACACAGGGCAGACTCACAGGCAGAAGTTAAGCTTCCAGTGCAACTATCTAGGAAGTTTACAAGCAACCCAGACACTGATTTTGAGCAGCTGCCTTCTCTGTGTGGCATCCGACTTCACTGATTTCTCTACAGAGAGCATAGGTGAAAGCCACTGCTTTTCTGATTTGCCTTTTTCTATCAGTGAGAAAAGGTGTTATTCCCTCAATGGGTGTTTTTTTGTTAATCAATTTTAAAGCACTCATCTCTAAGAAAATTGTCTGGGATGCTGTATGAAAAATAGTACAATTTGAATTATGGGCAGTTAAGATGAGGCCCATCAAAAAACAATCTGAGGAAAGAAAACAAAGTCAACAGACACTACAAAAAATCTTTTGCAGATGTGAAACAATTCTGTCTTCTTGGCTATATGAACAAACTGTTTTTGAAAAGACCATCAAGATTAGATGAAGTTTTAGGAGAATATTCAAAGAATGATGCTGGTAATACAATTGAAAAATTTTGTTTTAAATCATCCTATCAGATTTTAAATCTAGAGGATAACTAAATACTAAGAAATCTAAGGGATAAGTAGGAAATCCTGGAAACTTAAGCTGTGGCAGATCCTCCAAATTCTCCGAGGCAGCAGGGACGGATGTACCCATCCTAGCCCAAAGATACCACAACATCCATGGAGAAATTCTGCAGCTCTTGGGGCATCATCAGCATAAGGCTGGTACATTCATGTAGAAGTCTAGTTCCTTTACATGTATCCTTCACACTTCAGCTCCCTAGAAATAATATTTTTTCCACCCACATGTCTCAAAAGTGGAGACAATAATGTAAACATGAATTCAGTTTTGGATAAATACAGAATCTTGTATGGATGGAGGAAAGGGGTGTAACTTATGCCAGACTAGTTCCAGGTCCTTCCATATAGAAAATTTAGGACAAATTTTCTCTTTCCATTCTGCCTGGCAGCGAGTAGGGGAACAGAGACAAAGAACTAACCCTGATCTTACTTTGGAATCTAAAGCATATCTGGCATTTTTCGAAGTGTCCTGTCAAAGGTGTACTGCCAGTTTCATAAAGCAAATAGGGCTTCTGGTTTAATTTAAACTGATATTTACTAGTAAAAGCCTGCTGAAAAAACCAAGACTTACCGGTAAATATTAGTTTATTCCCCAAAGATACCAACTTTTTTCACATTGTTCTTAGACTTTGCACTCCAGCAGTCATCTTTACACCAAACAATGCCTAAGACAAAAATGAGCTTTTCAGCTTTACATGTATTTGCCAAAATAATTACCAACCCTCCCCCATGTAAATTGAGTGGGAAATAAACACTGAGAGAATTGGATCCAGAAGCCCTAATTCTAACTGTTCTTTAAAAGAGATATATATGTATATACAATGTATATAAATATAAATTCTCAGATTAGGTGAATGTGTGACGAATTTTGCATAATAATAAGTATTATAGTGATTTCTAATACCTTAAAACCCGATCTGATGCCTGGTTTGATTTTGACACATCACAGTTCTGATGCTTCTCTTGAGCTTTAGCCAGTTTCTCTGCTGCAGCAATAGGACATCCAGAGAGGCTGCAATTACAGAAAGGAAATTTAATTGCCTTGTCCTGCGCAGTTTCACATTATAGCACTGATCCAACTACTTCTTCTCCTCCTTAGCCAGCACCAGGAAGAATCTGAAGGAAAAGAGTTTCCAAAAGCTTCTTGGTCATATATATTTTCTCTAGAATAGACTTCCTTTATTCTACTTTCAAAGTTGTGTAGTAGATCCCTCATCTGCTGTTCTTCTCTGACCCTACATCCATAGATTATCCACGGATGTTAGCCAGTGAACATATCAGTAGAACAGGAGAATATAAACTGGCATCTACTGTGCAACTCTGTTAGCAGACATAGGACCTTTATGCATCCACAAATGTTGCCACTGAAATGGCTGCTAAAGATGATTCAATGACAACACCATATAGGCCAAATCTTGTGCTCCTTCATACCTCACTTTGCTCCATTATTCCAATCTTTTTTTTTTCAAGATATACAAATGAGTGCAAAATTTGGCCTTGGGTCTCTAAATCTACATCTCAAGTATGTTATACTTAGTGCAAGTTCATGAATTTCAACCACTAAAGTATGTGCTAAGAGTAGATGGTGTAACATGAAAGAACTTCTGAACTTGAATCATAATTCAATTAAATTTGCAAATGCTGAGTATTACTGAAGTGACAATAAGTCTGATTCTTTTGGAAAAGCTTTAGAACAGGAAAATAAATATGCTGGTGCCAGCAGATGGTGCTCTTAGTGAAGCTGTAAAAACCTGTGACCTGCCAATGGAGGGGGTCCCTTCCTTGTCATAGTCTATTGCGTGCTTATGTGACCATAGCTCTCTGTGTTCTCCACAGGGAAAGAAATTAAAATGAAAGGCAAATCAGTGCATTCCCAGATGTTCCCCTCTCTACAGGAAAAAATAAAAATAAAAAAAATAAAAAAGTGAAGCAGAGCCAAATGCCCCAAAAGCTGCAGAAAGAGGTAAGCACTGACTGCAGACTGCCCTCCCTGGGTAGCTACAGAACCACCCCCGGTCCTAGTCCTGCAGCGGGGTGAGGGGGCTCTGTGTGGCTTGGCAGTAATGCAAGGGGCAGCTGCACGCCACTGACACACTCTTCTTCAGACATCTCAAATATGTTATTAGATATTCAACCACAAATGAATGCTGCTTCCAGCAGCAGTAATTCCCATGGAGCCTTCTCAGAGATTTTTGCTGAATCTACTGGCAGCATCACTACACAGGAGAAAGGGGTGCCAGAGCTTATTATAAAGGGATCGATGCCCACAAGAGTGTGCTGGGAGACATGCAGTTAACATGAGGGCTGTAGTAACCCAGAGCTTGTAAGACTGTACATCCAGTACCTGTGTAGTCTCTTAAGCCTTCACGCTACGATTAACAGTAAAATAAGAGCTTGATAATAGGAGCCTTGCATAGCTACTTTTGCCCTCTACTCAGATTTCCTAGATTTTTTTAAAGCAGTAAGACAAGACCTTGTTCTTCTATGGGAAAATCATAACATATTATAACAATATTTCAATAATTTTGTTACTTTTTTGACAGAATTTAATAGGCAATGACATCCCTTCTACAAGAATCTATAAAACTAATCCTAGGAATCTATTGAAAAGTTGCAGTTTTCCTTAAATTCCTCGTTTGACTAGAAAATGGACATTTCTGTTGTCTGTCTGTCTGTTCTGTTTTAATTTAATGAGATATTTTCATAATGTTTCTTAATCAGGCAAAATTCTCATTTAATTTTATCTGAATAAAGACTTCAGAATTAAGTCTGTGGGTAGCAGAAAAGTTAACTCCTGTAATGTCTGTGCACTTAGAATGCTGTTTCTCATCTCTACAAAATCATTTTCATGAACAGAGTGGATTTTTTTCATGCACTACGAAATAATCTCTGAAGAGGGTGAAGTGTCAGAACAAGAACTCTCTCTAGTCTTGATGATGTTGGTAGATTTTTCCTGTTTCCTGTGACATACCCATAAAGAGTTTGGATAATACCAAAACAAAAGGAAAATCCACCCAAAAAGCTTAAAAGGCTTAAAATGCCTTCTGTAGATCAATTCATCCTTACTGAAGGAAATGTGCATTTGTCCTCCTCATAAAATATACGAAGAAATGTTATTCTTTAAAATTAATGCAGGACACGAAGCACCATCTGTCAATCTTAAAAACAAAACAACAAAACATACACTCACACTCCCCCCTACCAATGGACTGCTAGAAGGGCTGCAGTTCGGAAGCACTGTTCCCTCTAGGCTGGAGTCCAGCGATGGCATCCTTACCTTCGGTGGGAATTCCTGTTGCTATTTACGTGGCCCCGGCCTGTGCAGCCTGGTGTAGGACACTTAAGAACATTTTCATGCATGGCAAGAACTTGACAAGGAGAGTAAGAGAAAACAGCAGAGTATGAAAACAAGAAAAAAAATCAAGTCCCAGTATATATGAAACCATTTTAAAACAAAGTACAATTCATTAACAACCAGCATTCCTCAAAAAACATGTGACACAGATAGCCAATAAAGCCTGATGAGGGAAGGAAGTATTGTGACCCTATGCTCATTAACACAGGGTAACAGGTACAAAAGTTATGAAGGTTACAAAACCTACGAACAAATGTGTTTCTAGCGTGACAGTGAAGCAGAAGACTTCCAACATCTTCATACAAAAACCCTGAGCAGTGATCAGCTCAAAAGTAAAATGTGAGCTCGCAACAGTCCAACGCAGAACTATGGACTAGAAAAATTCTTTCAGGAAAAGTATGCATTCATAATAGTTTTATACACACAGTATCAAACTTGAAAGGTAAAAGTGAACTCTCAAGTTATACTGACAGAACACTAAATTATTTGAAGTATACCTCAGTACAACCCTTATCAGACTTTAACACTAACTATAAGCCAGCCCAATTGAGCTAGGGCTCAGTTCAGCCCACATCTGTATAGATATACCATTCATATCTATATGATGAGCAAAATCGGTCCTTTTCTTATCTGTACTCTCTACAGATGTGAAAAATGTGATAATTTTTTTAAGAGTAAAAACTAAAAATAAGCACTTAAAAAGTTGAGGGATAGTGGGAAAAAAAATATGTAAGAAAGAAGTGCTACAAGCTTAAGCAAGTAAACTGATTTGCATCAGCTTCCATTGCAAGCTGGATGGAAAATTTACTCCCAAGACCCTCAAAGCAGTTCTTTTATGAATCATAAAGCTCATGCTCTTGGAGGCCAAATTATCGAGAGTTTTTTGGCAATGCTAAATAGAAATTAGACTGAAATAATTTCTTCAGTATGATGCAAGACATATCTGAATCCATGTCTCAGGGCTGGATGGCAGTGCATCACTCTACAGAAAGCGGTCATCCAGCCCTTGCAAAGTTCTGGTTTTCTCACACAAGAACTATTCTGGAAGCCTGTATTTAGTTCTCACTCAATAAAACTCTAATAAAATCAGCAAATTCCTTGACTGAGTAAAGAACTGAATAAAAGCTGTACAAAGACTTGAGAATTTAACCACAGATACTGATTAGAAGATAACCATCATCATCACCTCATCATCAGGGTACTAAAATGTGTATAGATGCAAAAGCTTTACTCTGAAATTCCTACTATTCAAAGCTGTTCTTGAAACATGCTTCACAAGGCCAACATCACAGGAAAAAAATAAAAAGATGAGCTCACCTTTTTCATTTTAGTAGGTACAAGAGCATGCAAACAGTTTAAAGCTATATTCTTCTTTGATTTACAAAGTCTTCTAAAGAGCTTTTTATTTACCATTTATAAAAATGAGAGAACTTTGAGCAACTGAACAAATATTTGTGGTTCGAAAAATTACTGCATCTTGCAAAGCAGAGAAATGAGTCTATTTGTTCTACTGTATTCAGAGATAAACCAAGATATAACAAACTTTCCTTAAGTACTTCCTTGTTACTTTACTTCTGGAAGAAGCCACTCTACTATGAAAGAGGACACCTCTTACATCTGCCATTCTTGGTGTGCTAATTGACTTCTGCTGTCCTATTCTTCAGAGTCTACCTTTCCTTTGGAAACTGAGGATCATTTCAGCCTTGACTGTCTTTAACTCTTCCTTTATGCAGCTCTAAATCCATTGAAGTTAGGTAAGTGAGGGACAATGTAGATTTAGGCCCATAAGCTTCAATGGAGTAACTCCATTTTTAAACCAGTGAGAAAGAGAACTGGATTTTAGCTAGATGCTTACCTGGTGTAAATTAGCATAGAACAATTAGCTTCCACGGAACTATGCCAATTTCTACCAGCCAAGGAAGTGACTTCCAGAAATGAAGCCTCTTGCTTTCAGATGAACTTCCTTTAGTGTTCACACAGGTGAACTTCCCTTGCAGGGATCTACTGACATCATAGGAAATTCCACTGATATAAGTGACAGGGGAAGATTGCTCAAAATATTGCTCAACTAAGTAAACAGCCAAATTGCTACTTTTAATAATAGAAATTTGTTTAGTATAAGTTATGTTTAAGACACAACAACAATATCAGAAAGGGAGTGTTAAGTTTTTCAAGTACAATTATTCTTGTACAAAACAACAGGGACAGCTGATGTGACATCAGCATGCAGAAGTAAAAGCAGTGCACATTTTCTGGAATCTTTTCTTTGTTGATTGAATATATCTCCTTAAAAATAATCTAGCATCCTTAAAATCAAAGAATACAGCTTTAAAAGTTGTTCTTTTTAGTGTAAAAGTTAGTAGAGAATGGAAATGATGGAATAAAGGAAAAACTAGAACACAGAACAGTTGACTAAGTTGAGACATACCGTACTGAAAAATGAAATTAATTTTTTTAAATAAAAGGTTTAAAAAGCATGCTAGAAAAATCTTTGTAGTTTTATCCCCGGTTTTCATGAAACAATGTGGACTTACTTTCTGGAGGGACCCTATCTTTGTGTGGGCATCCTGACAAACTGCGGTGATGGGGGTAAAGCCCCGTTACATGGCCCGTTCCATCACACCCAGGGGTAGGACATTTGCTCTCTTTCTTTTCTGTTCTTGAGGGATCTATAATTTACAACAAATGTGTCAAGTGAATGATGCTTTCCACATCTCTGTAAGAAGGTTCATTTAATGATGTCAATTATTTTTTGGTAAATGTTCTTATGAAAATTAGAAGAAAAAAAAACCCTTCTACTTCTTAACACAATTTTGTCACTTTTATCCTGTTATCTTCTTTTCAGGTTGCAGGCTCCTATGATCACAGTAATAACCATTCATAGTGATTGGAAAATGACCTTTTTATAGCAAAGTCATACCACTGTCAATCAATTTTCTGCTGGCAAGCATCAGCTCAAGTGTGTAAGGTCATTTGGAAAATGTTTAGCTGGAGTTTCCCTTCTTTTCATTCTTATTTGCCTGATGTATTAAAGTCTGCAAATGTGCTGTCACAGAAGTTCGATGTCCTGAGAGTAGCAAACCCAGCTCTTTAGCATAATGATTTAATGAGTCAGCACAAATAAATCCTTTTTTCAAGGCTCTTTGAGCAGATGACTCTTTTCTTTAAATTTCTTAAGAAGAGAAATTATGTATATACTCTTTTTATCTTCAAAAAAATTAATGCGGAGTAAATACTATAATCAGAATTACTGAAAGTATCACTTGCCGTGTAAATTTGGGGCCACTACAGACATGCATACATAATACTTGAATATTCACATGCTTAAAAGGTAAATGATCATTTAGAATGTTGAATCTTCTGCGTACAAATCAATGAAAAGTCTAAATAGACATTTTTTTTCAACAAACTAAAGTTTTCTGCCACGGAAGTAGTGAAACTGCTGGTGAAATTAATCCTAAACTAGAACTTGCTCATATACTTCATCAGTTTGTTTCCTGTAACAGAACATTTGTCAAATAACATCCCTAGACTTAAAGCCCAGCATATGATACAAGTTACATCACATCATCTTAATCACAGTTGTCATATTTTGGAAACTATTAGCAATTTTTACACTGATATTAAAAGAATAAAATTCAGGATACTCTAACTGCTACCATTTTGGCTCAGAATCAACCAACAACCCTTTCTGATTTTTTTTTTCAGTCCAGCTGTCTTTCGATACTCAATCTGAGCTATCATCATTTAAGTAGTTTATGTTGCTTTTTGTCATTGCTTTGCTTCAGGATTTATGCTTTCTTCTTTGGAAAGTAAGATTTTTCTATTTGTTTTCCATTAAATCTTACATTAAATTCCATCCCAACTTCAACAAATGCAACACTCAGTACAACCAGTAGAAATTTCAGTACTTATAGATCTTCACATATAATCTATTTTTTAAGTATATAGAATACAATCCAGAGTTCACATTCAGCTGCAGACTTATTTTTCCTTGATTCCCCTCCACTACTTCTGATATGTTCTTACATTCCAAGTCCTTCCTAAAAACCTTGGTTTCAGAGAAATTCTTTAGCTCATTGTAAATGACTCTCCACGTCTTATTTCCCTTCTTAAATTTTAACACCATATTTAAAACTTGTCTTTTGCAAATGGAATCTGTGAATGTGAAAGTTTTATTTTACTTAGCCTGCATGCTGACTGTAGGATACAGTTCGTTGTTTTATGCTTTTCTACAAGAAATCCATATACAAATTCATCTTCAAAGTGCTATATAGTTATCAGAACACTCCTGAAAATACTGTAATCTTATATCTCAGGAAACTGGAATAAAGAGATTAGAAAGTTAAACCCAAGGCCACAGAAGGAGTAAATGTCAGAGGAGGGATTAGAATTCCTACCAGAGAGGCCTGTGCTGAGACCACTAGAACACCAAGCCCACAGCTACGTACATACAAAACTCTTTTAACAACTCTAATGTCAAGTATTTTGGGATGTGTAAAAGTATAGGATAAGTGAATAAATAATGTAAATGAAATATAGATTATGTAAATATAACAATATTCAAAGACTGCAAAAAAAATGTAGATGATTAACGGACCATAATGGCTTTTTGGAGACTTTAAACGAGAGAAACTTTAGCTACTATATTTTATCATAACTGCGCTGAAGTCAGTAGAGGTATTCTAATTTAGAGCTGCTGAGGATCTGGACACTTACATCTTACAGTGTCAAGTAAATCCTCCTTTATATTCAGTACTGTGCTATAAAATTATAGCATATATCACCTCCATAAGAGCCTTTATGGTCTAATGAGTCAGAAAAGATGCTGTATACTAATCTTAATGTTTTCAAAACTTGTACAAAATTATACTTGTACAATTTCCCATTGCTTTTAATGGAAGACATCCAACTAAAATTTTCCACAACTTTACAAGAAACACTGGATGCTCATGTAAAACCTTTGCTGCTAATGGGGAAAAGTACTGCATAGTTCTAGTTAGTTCTGTAACCTTTCCTCACTCCTTGCCACAATGGGAATATTGCCTATGTGAAGGTTATCAGATGACTCAGAAAGTTTTAAAATTCTTAAATTTCAGAAGAAAGCCTGTTTAGAAGGCTTTAAATGGCATGGGAAAAATGCTTTGTAGTCCCTTAATGGTTATTTCAGCAATCTCTGAGAGCAGAACTCCGGAAGACAGAAGACAGGAGGCAGTTCCCACTGAATACCTGTGCACCCAGAATGTTTCCACTTAACCATATCATGCAACTCTGTGAATATCTTTTTCATGAATATTTGGAAAATTCTATATGAGTTGAAAACAAATGATAAAATTGACTGCCTTACTTAAAGCTTCCTCTGTCAATGACGGCAGTAGTGTTACCTACATGTTTTTAAAGTAAGGAAGGAACCTTTTCGCTTATTAAAAAAAAAAAGAAAAAGAAAAAGAAAAATAAATAAAGAAAGAAAGACTAGAAGGATCCACTCCACAAGGCTTCTTTGTACAAACTACCACAATCTTTAGGACTGTCCTTTGGATCCCTGGCTGGAGTCTGGACCTATCACCAATTCAGTCTGCAGCTCCTAAGAGGTAGGATGGTTCAAAGCTCTAAAATTTACAGGAATAGGAAGTCCATATTTTTGCCATTGTCAAAATTTAACTAGTTTTTTGGAGACAGCAGTTCTAAATGCATAAATGTTTTCCTAAGCATACATAGACCAGAAAGGCTGGATAGCACCAGAGATATAAAGCTCTTAAAAATTAATATTGGTTTGCCATGTTTTCTGTGTTTTTATTAGAGACGTATTCAAAGGGAAATTATACCTACTATGTATCATATACAAACAACATTTAGCATGACATCCACATGGCTATGCAGTAATACACTAACTAAATTGTCTTCCCCAAATACCCCAAGTTACTACAGCGTTTGTTGGATCATATATTTGTGTTTAAAAGAAACGATGTTTCTCTCAAATACATTGCAGAAGACTGTCTGACATCAGTAATCTCCATACTTGTCTAACAGATTGGCCATTACTTTTCTTTAAGCCTTGTGAAAAAAGATCAACCTTTCTTGGATCAAGATGCTGTTGATTGCCTGAATGTCACAGGCAGATGTTAGGGTATCACTCTTTATCTAAACAGGAATTCATAAAAAAGGAGAAAAATGCCCACCATCTCACTTATGGAAATGAAACCAAATATTGTTATAATAAAGACAAGAAAGATCCAGGCCCTGCTTAGCATCTCCCAAGAAATACCATGTCCTCAGCTTCCACTAAAGTCAATGGGAATTAAGGGTGTTCAATGATCTCAGGAGGTATTGAACACTTAATACAGCATGGCCCTACACGTATAGATGCAGACACATTGAAGAGGGGTGTGGTAACATCAACACACCATCATCAGGATAATCCTGTAAATTAAAACGCATGCTAAAGGTAATCTTTAGTCTGTTCTTTTCTTTTTTTTTCTTTTTTTTTTTGGTCTTTTATATTGAATTATGGTCAAGGCAGCACCTTAACTATTTCCACAATGGAATGAAACCAGTGAAGTGGAATGCACATAAGAAAGAAATTGCTATTGATCTCAGCCCAGGCCACACCATGCCTTGCATAGCAAATGGTTTCCATTACCTTACTATCTTAAGATAATTAATGTGCAGTCACTGCCCCTATTTTATGTTATCGGTCATTCTGATACTGTTCAATTTCTATCAGGCAATTCTACATTTTAGATGGGAGAGGCTTCATCAATAACTGTCATATGATGATAATTTTATAAATCACGATGCCACCTACCCAATCCAATCTGTAAAATATTCACTTCATAGCTGATTGACTAACTGCTACATAAAACCCCTCTATCCTGTATAGTTTACAACATAAGTTTCCATTGTTTTTTAATTATAATTACTGTAAAAATATTAAAAATTTGAGAAAAATCTTTGCCTCTTTCAACATGATCTCTTATTTGTTTTGTTTCCCCGAAAAGTTATTTTTTTAATTTAGCCAAATGATATTCACTGAAACACTGTACGTATTTCTAACACCGTAGAATGAATTATTTTATTTTAAAGTCACAGCATGATGCTATTTTACAATCATGCCATACTACTACAATTCAAATAAAGTTCCCATTTTGTGGAATTAATCACTTCAGAATTCTACGCAAATCTTGACATGTTAGCTCACACTTTCTCATGACATAACATACGGTATATAGAAATATTACCTTTACCATAATATGGCTTTTTGACATGGCCGTCACTGGGTTTAGGCTTCCTGTCATCCCCAGAAAGTTGTCTTGGAGATTGTTCCTCAAATGATCTCATATTATCCCTCCTTCCAGCTTCCACTGCCATTTTTTCTCTCATGGCTTTTGCTCTCTCAGTTTCCAAAGCAATTGCTTTCTCAAGCAGGGTTAAGTTACCTTTTGTCATATCAAACACTTCTTCAGACCTATCTGAAGTAATAGAGGTGGTATCATCGTCTCTTTCATGACAACCATCCTCCTTTGCACAGCTAGAAAAAGTTCTAGATCTGGGGCTCAACTGTTCTTCAAGTCTCATTAGGTTCATCATATCAGAGTAATTCCGGTCTGGTGTTCTTCCTTGGAAGTCATCTTCTTGCCTGACATGCTGACGAGTGTTCATGTTTTGCTGTTGATTTCTTTCCTGTGGGTTTGTCTCACTGAGTTTCCTAGCCAGATCAAAACACTGGTTCCTTAAGCACTCCAAACTGCTGAGACACACCTCTTCATCACTTTCCTCCACCATTTTTTCTGTAAGTCCATTGTTCACAGGTTTCCCTAGCATTACAAAGTTCATATTCCTATTATCTTGCTGTGAAGTATTGTCTGCATAATTTCTGTCATTAATATTTTCTGAAAGCACTACACCATGTCCTTGTGCTAGTAATTTAAGGGAGTCCACTGTTTCCCTAACAACATCACTGTCTAAATCTAAACTTAGCTCACTTTTCCGACCAATGTTTTCATTTTTGTCACTATCATCTTCCAGACTATTAGATGTATTGCTGTTCATTTCTGATTCTGTCCTGGCTCTGTATGCTGCATCCTCTGCAATTTTGCCAAGATTCAACAATGACTTGGCCACCAGTTCATCGTAATTATCATACTCATCATTATTGTTATCGTCTTTTTCTGTGTCTTGCATTATTCGAGTATTGTGACAATTCATTTGATGGTCTTCTGCATAAAAAACAGAAACAAAGAAAGAAACAAAGAAAGAAAGAAAAAGGAAAAGAAAAGAAAAAGAAGTGGCTACAGTTGGAACTGTTGTTGCAATCGCACGGACAGAAAACAAACTGCATGTCAAATATTGTTAATCATACAGCAATTCTATAACACTAAGGCCCATGTGCAGTTAAGTTTAAACTGCTCTTATTAAGTGAATTTCTCTATAGTCGATAATGCTATTTTTGTTTATTTGCTAGTCACATGAATTTCTTTCACAGTATTGATAGGAAAAGAGACAATCAAAATGCTAATCACTATTATTGCTGAAAATATTATACTTTTTAAGCATAATATTTAAAACATTAAGTACTTAAGTTTCTCCTTTCACTTCTTTATTTACAGTTCTATGGGGTATATTAGATATCATATTGTTAATATGACATAATTGTCTAAGTTTCAAACTTTTCTTACTCCTTTATTTCTAAATATGGCAGACGGCAAAGGAGTGAGTACTACTGGATTTATTCTCTTACTGATGAATGTATATTCATCAAAAGAGAAAGAATACGCACCAAACAGGAAATCACCACTTTTTTAAACACTTCATAGACCAATAACACTAGATAAACAATAACTATATGCAAAGATCAAAATGGCATTTCAGTTAGTGGAACCACCAGTAAAAATCAAAATGTATCAGCTTAACTATGCAAACTGTGGAAAAGTAAGAATTTTTAAAGAATTGTTAAATGAAAGGAAGATGGAAGCAATTATATGCACAATATAATTGTAAGTAAATATGATTGTCTAATTCATCTAATTATATATACACAATAGGGCTGTTAATTACTATCCTGTATAGTATAACATAATGGTACAGAGTTACCATGTTTTTAATAGTTTTGCTTTAGTAACTGTTGAATAAGAGAGGGACAACTTAACAAAACAGAGCCAATGTGAGGCCCTGAGGGCGAGGTTCATCTCACCTAATTTTAGACATGAGCAAGGCAGGCATCTATATCTGAGTAAGCTATTTAATGTTCCCATTCTAGTCAGTGAGAGAAACAGTGGCGTTAAGGGCACAATGCACCTGGTCCGATTAAGATACCTTCTTCAGGATGAAATTATTCACCCACTAGAAGTGCCTGTTTCTCTTCACTGACAACAAAGGGACTCCAGGAGAATCAGCTCAGAGTAGATGCTCATCTTAAAGATATCCACATTTGGTCAGATGAATATCATCCAGAGAGTGTTTTCTGGTATCTTATGTTCATTCAGAAGTTATACCTTTCTTAGGCCCACTCTTAAAATAAATATACATTCATCATTATTTACTAATGAACGTCTCATAAAATAAATTTTGATAGGCAGCTACTCAAACAATATTTGAATGTGTTCCATCATAACTTGAAAAAAAAAGTTCCTAAAGCTGTCATTAGATTGACATGCTAGGCCAGTTTTTCAGCTGGTGTAAACTGAAAGAAATCGGCAGAGCTAGGACAATTAACACCTGCTCAAGAGCTAGCCCATCAATTTGAGATGTCATCTTTTCAGCTTTGATGTATTTGCAACACTAGTACACCTAAATACATAGCATTTTCTAAGGTGTGACTTTGATGTTTCAGGTTAAAGAAAGTAAAGCAGGAAATTTCAGGTAGTAGGTGGCTCATACACTAACATTTTGATGACAAGAAAGCATTTGTGGTAAAAATAATTTTTTAGGTCAGTGGACAAGTTAATAAATAAGAGTTTTAAATACAAAGCTCAACAGCACAATAACTGATATTTCCGCCAAAAGATAGTGTTCTTCCTACACAGTGGTTAGGGATCCTGGGATGATAGTAGGCTGTAGTTAAGCAGCAGACCTGATAGATAACGAGGCTATGTCTAGGAAAGAAAATACTCTAAGGGTAAAATATTGTGTAATATACATTATCTACTTGTATATGGTGGGAAGATAATTAACAGGGAAGGATGTATGTTATTTTTAAGTGACAAGACATTCAAAGTCCATGGTGGGTTACCTATTTATCAATAAAGATGGTTTTATTTTAGTTGCCTGTTGTTCTCAAGATAATCATAATTCATATTTATGCTTCAGTCCTTCAAAAATTAAGTATATCAGCATATCAGCTTTTCCGTGAAGTAAGGAATGTCACTTAAGCTTCCTATTTGAAAAATTTCCATCTTGAATGTCTGTATAGAAGTAAGTAGTTAAGGATTATTGGATAATTAGTTTGTACTATTGGAATAGCAAAGGTTTTAATATATTAATGATCATTTTCTAAAGTGAAATGTACAAACAAATCCCGTATTAACTTAAATATTAAGTCTAAAACCTGTTACCAAGAAGATATTATTCACTAGAAACTGCTGTTTTTATGGGGCACTTCTTGTAACTTTGTCTGATGGGCAGTCAAATGTAAAGAAGGAACATTAAAGTAGTTAAAAAAGCAGTGCCTTCAGCAGTGAAGCCAGTGCCTTCAAATTTAGGATGAGACATCTAGAAACACTGGCGAAGTCAGTTCAAATCTGAGTTTAGCAGGATACTGAATACTCTAGGCAAATTTTTGGAATGTGAACAATTTGGGGTTTTGTGCTTGTTTTCACATGAATGAGAGTCCTGTAAATGATCACCAATGGGAGGAATGTGTTATGTTTTGCCTCCACAACAGTGAAAAGTCAAAATATGAATCACGTACTGTATGAATGAAGACATGTAAATTCCTTTTGAGTAGGTGAATCAGGGTGAAAGCTGTAACATTTTTTATTCTGTTTGGTTATATCCTTTTCAACTGTCCTGCCCATTCAGTCCTAAAGAGAAGAACAAAAGAGGGTGGTGGAGGAGAAGAAAATGTGGAGCATGAATCTTGGATGAGAGAGGCAGGAAAACAAAATATTTAATCAAGCTGCATTCCTCCTCATTCAATTTTTGGCCATTTCTTGCATCCTTTACTTCGCATTTCTCTAACAGCTCACTATTTTTCTCACGTTCTCCATGCAGCACTTAATCTGGAGGAAAAGGGTATTTATGTGTACTATTTCACCTGCTCAGTAGCACTGTTTGGCAGATGCTGAGCTCTCTGGCCTGCTCTAATGAAGCATCTGTACCACTTATTTACTAATCTAAAGGTTTAAGCACTAAATTAGTTTGTGTATTAGGTAAAGGTAGTTCTGGAAATTATGTTATCCTAGCAGCTATGTATGAACCTATGTGCCTTTTCTTTGATTCAACCCTGTAAAATCTAATCTTGATTTCATTTCATGTTTCTATGTTACCTAAGATTTAATCTTTAACTGGGTACCTACCTTACACTGTACTGTTTAGTGGCTATTTGTTAAATGACTGCAAAGCATATAGGAGTGAAACATCCCTTCTATCCCTTCCTAATTTTGTAATCTTTGATCCAAATTTCATTTTTTTTAATTGAGAGAAGCAGCTAATTTTTTTCTCAAAAACAACCTGGCAAATTTAGGTGAAGAGTAGACAAAGTTACTATATGCCCTACTTCAGTAAGTTTAGGGTTGCATGGACAAGAAATATGCAACACAGGTTAAAAAGAAGGTCATTTTTTTTTTATCCCTCATCTCAGCAAAAGTATGACTGTTTGGGTATTTTTGATTGCAAAGTTTGTTCTTTGTAGCTCCCAGGACATGATAGGTAGGGAAATTATTGTGAAGGGTATGTGGGATAGCTTTAAAGAGCTGGAAGCCTTCAGCCATCTGAACGTAAGTGCACTCTTGTGTTGCACTATAAAGTGAATAGCTTGGTTTCTGATTCCACTTTTCATCCAAGGATCTCAAAGCACTTTACAAATGTTATTTAAGAAAGCCTCACAACACCCCTGTGAGGTAGGTATCTTAATTCCATTTTACAGATGGGAGATTGAGACACAGAGAAGTTGAGTGACTCCTTCCAAGTCATACAAGGAGTCCCTGGAGAATAAGGACCTTTACGTGGTTAATTGATTGCTCCCTTTGTTCCTATCACATACATATTAAAACATATTTTGGCAAAATATACAGCTCTTTATATTGTTCGTGTAAGGACTCATGCAAAACAGCACCTTCTTTTTGAAAAGGAAAATATAAAGCATTTAGTTTGAGAGATTCTGCAGAGAGAGGCAATGATACTTCAGTAATATAGCAGCTACATTCCTAATAAAGGCCAAAGAGTTCAGAAACAAGTGTTTCTAAATCTGTGGTCTGCGTATCAAATTACTCACTTTCTCCCAAGCACGGAAAACCACGATGGCTACCATTCTGAACCTAGGTGGTCATACAGGCTTTCTGCCCAGATGGACTGTTTCATTATCCAGGCAGCGTCGCCTGCTTTAGAACACTTCACCGCTTCTGCTACTGCCACTTGTCAGTTCCTAAGTGCTCAGCATATGATACCACTGTATTACCATTTTTCTCCTTCTAAGCTGTGAAGTGAGATCTGTACATATATCTCCACATTACACAAGTATTTTAGGAATCTAGGATAGTTGGTCTATGAGAAATATGTAGCAAGACAATGTTGGCACAAATGCATCCCAATTTTTCAACAACATATTTTGGGGGTTTGTTTGTACATTGCCTTCTCCTCTCGAAAAATTCTGTGAGCAACGAAACCAAAGAGTTGGAAAACTTAGTGTGCTTCCAGCAACTTTTAAAATGAGTTTGGTTTCTTCACCACTTCACTCTGAAGAAATAAAGCCCTCTCCAAGGGCCTAAGCAAAGTCTAAAATTTTAAACTGAACACTCCTATTGACAAGGACATCCCTGAACCTCCTTGAATAGGCTGAATACTGAAGCTGACCAGGTGCAATTCTTTGCCTCTGCAAAAGTTCCTGAAGTTCTTTTACAGTGCAGATACTTTAGGTAAAGACCAAAGCAATTTATTTTTACAGTAGCTAGTATCTTATACAGACCTTACATTACCTAATGAAAGAACTGTTCACTTATTTATTTAATGCACTTTAATTTTTCCATTAGATCTATTTTTTTCACTCCTCCCCCTCAGCTCACTGCACATACTTATAATAGTTATAATACTGGGCTTTGCTGTTTAGGCTCTCCTACAATAATTCTACTATTCAAAAAATAACCAATGCTCGAAGCAAAGTAAATGAAGAGTGGAAGTCATTAAGCATGGCAAGGAAGGTCTGAGCTAAAGAACACAGCACATCACTGTAGGATTCAGTATTGTAAAATAGGAGTGAGGACAACAGAGTAAGCCTGAACAGACTTTCAAACAGTGTACATAACTTGCTGAATTACTGTATCTTTTCTTTTCTTTTTTTTTCTTTCTGTCACGCTTTGATCTTTCCATTTTCTCTTTTTAACTGATTTGGCTCACCAGAAAAATAAGTACAGTATTTTTTTCCCCTAAGGACTAAAAGAGGTCCTGGTCCTCACAGATGTGAATTTATTTCCTTTTGTGAAGTGGTTAATTATATATAAAAACTCTCCTTGTTTCTCCTATTTTCCCCCTTAAAATACATTTGAAATTGTAAAAATGAATTTTCATGAATGATTTTTGACATTTATGAAGATTTAGATTTTTGTACTAATCAGATTTTGTACAGACCTCATCTAAATGAGTCTGTATAAGCAAATTTGTATACAATCAATCCCCTTAAGTATTCTTTTTCTTTACTTATGAGATCCTTGTGTTCTGTTATTGTGCCTTGCCTATGTCAGACCTGCATGAATAGCATTCTACAAATATTCTTACAAACTACTGGCAGAATATAGAAGTTCTTACCTTAGTTATTCTCACTAATACCACAGAATCCTGCACAAATTTAGATAAAGAGAGACAAAGAGCATCAGATAATCCAGAAGATGATTCCAGTTGCAACATCTTTAAATATGAGGTCATTTGTTCAACATCCATGTTTTCCTATCTTCAGTTCCTATGAGCTACCTAACAGTCTCTGCACATTTTGGAAAAGGATCATGAAGATACATGATACAGCTACTCTGATAAGACTATGGTTCTGATTTTTTTTGTTTCTAGTGACAGACATTGCAACAGCTTCTTAAAATTGATTAGATTCTGACTTAAACTGGTGTGCCCAGCTTATTTATGATTTCTGATTTTCACCACAAGATGCTGCTTGCCTTTCTTTGATCTTTGAGCATCTCACATTTCTGCATGCCACCTTACACTGTATTTGTGTCAGAGAATCACAGAATAGCTGAAGCTGGAAGTAACTTCTGGAGGTCATTTGGTCCAACCATCTGCCCCAAATAGCACCAACTTAGAGAAGGTTGCTCAGGATCCTGTCCATCCAGTTTTGACTATCTTCTAGGAGATACCACAGCATCTCTGGACAACCTGTTCCAGTGTTTGACTATGCTCATGATGAAAAATTCTTTCTTAATTTCTAATCAGAATTTCTTTTGTTACAACATATGCCTGTTGCCTCTCATCCTATTGCTGCACTGCTCCATTTCTCTTTACCCTCCCCTTAGGTAGTTGAAGACAGCAGTAAGATGTCTCCTTAGCTTCCTCTTCCTCAGACAGAATAAACCTATTTCTCTCAGCTTTTCTTTGTACATCATGTGTTCTGGCACATTTTCCATTTTGGTGGCTAAACACTGGACTCCACTATTTCAAGTCTTTCTTGTACAAGTGAGCCCAAAACTAGCCAGAATGATCCAGATCCAATGTCATAAGTGCTGAATAAAGGCGAATAACCACTATTCTCAGCCTTCTGTTTACACTCTCTAGCCCTTTCATTCTGACAACATTATTTTCAAAAAGTTAAAGTCAATGAATATGCTAGGGAAAGGGCATTTTTTGCACATCAGCAAATAATACTTTTCAATTATCTACTGAGATTCCTCTAAGTAGCTATGGATAGGTTGAGTATGAAGATTCAGCAATATTTGGCATGAAGGCATACCAAAGTTCTTGGGAAAGAACTTGCTGAGAGTATCTGTGACCAGAAATGGATATGCTAGGTTTGCAAGGGCAGTACAATTAAGCCAGTCAGTGTTTCTTAGAATCGTAATCAAGTCCAAGCAGCCCTCAACTGTTTTAACCTGGTTTCTGGCTGGGCAGATAATGGAGATGGCTTTAGCTGATACTCATTTGATCCTAGTTTTGCTCCCCAAGAAGTCTATATGAGGGAGGGAAGGTATTCTTTCTCAGATATAGGCACAGAATGACTCAATGGAGTATCTAGCAGTTTCTTGTTTTCTCTTAGCTTTTCAAATCTCAGCAGGGCAGCAGGCAATGAGGCAGCCATAGCTACTCACCAAATACTGTGATACAGCAGGGACACAGCAGGGGAGCACAAGACCAGCTGCACCAAAAGGAGGACACCTACTCAGACAATTCTTGATGCAGAGTTTCTCATGGGGCTACTCCGAAGGTTGCTTAGGAGACCATGACCCCTACCTAAACCTCTCTCTATGATCATTGCTTTGCAAAGGATGCAAACTGGAAAAAAAAATCAGTTCATAAACTAACATTTTCACATTCTACTCTCCAAGAAAGACTAATTGGAAACTGTTACTGTAGAGATATGTAATCACTTTGCACTGATTTTGATTCAGTTTTGATTTCTGACTCAATGCAGACATCCATATTTCTGACTCAACTGCATGCATTCACGTCTCCATATAAAGTAGTCATATAGACTCCATTTATAGGCAATGGACAAAAACATGCATCCTGGAATGTGATTTATACAATCCTAAGGTAGTCATCTGAAATAGACTGGATGAATTGCTTCCCAGAAGTGGCTATTTCTCTTGATTGGCCATAAATGAAGTTGAGGGTAATGAAGGAGCTCCTTGGTAACGAGCTTACATGAAGACATCTACACAACAGATGCCTTAAATTGGATGGGATGAATCCTATCCCAGTTGTTTTTACTCTGAACTTTCAAATTGCCCTTTGCTGAACATCAACAGTATCTTTGACATAGAAGGAACTGCAGGGAGGAAGGAGCTACCTGAAAGGAACTATCTTTGGGTTGTGGACAGAGACAAAATTATATAGGCAAAACTTCATGACGATAGGACACGATGGATACTTTGGGTAGGATGGATGATTTGTGCCTATATGAGTGAAATGGAGGTAGTTATATCTTATTACATTCATCTGATCTCTATTATAAATGTAATTACTTATTTTGAGTTGTATTTGATTTTCAAAGGAAGCCTCTTTGTGCTATGATAATAATCTGACCTGTCTGCCAGAGCAGACAGACACCTATTAATATCATTCCAAAGGATGAGAGAACTCTTAAATATAATATTCCTGAAATTTCTTCCTCTGTCTCCTCACTGATTTCAGTGGCAATGGATCTGGAAAGACAAAGACTTCTATGTGCGTCAGTGACAGACTTTACTTCACTGGAAACATTTCCTGAGAGACAGGCTACGGTTTTTATTAGGGGGTTGTTCTTTTTCCTTATCCCATGATCCAGCTTCTACATTTCCATCATTTCCCAGGGTTTCAGTGACAGGGAAGGTTGAGTAATACGCCCTAAACTAAGGAGGAAGTAACTTCAGAGACTGCTTTTACCTTTGCTACAATCATTCTAGTATAAACTAATCAGGGACAGCACACCAGAACAAGCAGTTGCACGTGATCATTTGTACCATTAAATTGTTAGTAAAGCCTTGGCATGGTTTTGGTTTGAATCACCTAGCATCCTTCCAGACAAAGTCCAGAAACAGTGCAGTGATGCTGGTTAGGGACAATTCCCAAGGGGTAGTTTTGGATGTAGTCATCCTATTTTGGGATGTAAAACTTCAGCGGTATGAACACAAGCCATGTTGCAAGGGCTGGACTCAGCCTTTAAGTGAGTGGGTGTTGATCCATTTTACTCACTCATACAGATGTAGTCTTTGATTCTTGTGATTGAAGAAATGGGAAGTAAGGCAGGAGAAATCTGGTGGTGACTCAGCGGTACAGCTCTCAGCAAGCTACAAAGAGTTTTTATTATTTCCTATTTATTTGCTCTCTACACTATGTGTATAGAAGTTCTATGACATTAGAAATGTTTGGGATGGAGATTAGAATACCTGAGTGCTAGCCTTGCCCAGAGACTGGTCAAATTCAGAAAATGTATGCTATGGTAGCAGAGCAAACCCCCCCCCTCTTTTCTTCTGCTATTGCACTGCAAAGACATTTCCTGTGAGACTGTTCCAGCTCTCGATCCACCTTAAGAATGCACAGTGCTATCATTTTAGAAATTGTCAGTTCCTCCTTCCTATCAGTGATTTCCCACTGTTGTTCAGATCTGCACTGGATTATCTGTCCTGACGACAAAACCTTGTGTCTCACGAGGAGAAAACTTTCCCTGGAGAAATAGAGTCACTTACATATATACATACTTATATATATTTCCAGCCCGTGATATACCTGCCATGTGTGATGGCAGTCATGGAGCCTACATTGACCTGGTTGCTAGAGCAGCACAATCTCAGTGCACGATATTCTGGCTGGGACGCTTACGCCAGCTGGACACACAGAAACAATGAACTTCAAAGTCGAACAGTCAAACAAACAATAGCCAGTTTTCGAAGATACACATACATATGTAGAGATACAGAGAAAAGCTTACACTGCATAAAACTAGATTCTGAGTCTGAATCTGGTCTCATGATGGTTCAACTCGGGAATTGTTTTACTGGGGTTCACTGCAGTGACACACTGGTAGAAGTAATGTACATGAGATCAGAATCAATTTCTCTATTTCTGCCTGAAATACCTTTTTTTCTTCAAGTATTCAGCGTGCAATTCATACTGAAATCACCCTAACACATTGTTCTCTCTCTATTGCATTTTGCAGGATTATTTTTAGGCTCTAGTCTCATTAACTTAAATTTCTGCACACAGAAGTACCTGAGCATCTTAAAAGTCAACAGAATTAACCTATCCATCATGAACTTGTTCCCTCTGTCCCTTTGAATGTGGTGCTGTATTATGTTTTATGACTTCAAAATGAATTTACTAAATAGAATTGCATCAGAAACTTTCCTAAAACAGAGATAAATCGTGTACATTATTTCCTCACTGCCTACCTACCCAGTGATGTGCAATGTGCATTTTAAGCAAAACATACATTTGCTAAGGACAATTATCCTTTGTTTTATGAATACATTACTATTTTAATTTTGTATTTCTAAATAATTATTAATTATGACTCATCACTGTTTGTATCCTCCCCACAGACAAAGTCAGGTTGAATAGTCTTTAAGTTTTCATGCTATAAAAAATCTGAGAATCAACATTTATTGGACGGGTTTTTAAAAGCAGTCTGTTGATATAAAATTCCATCAATATGGTATAAAGACACAATATTGCAAAGGATCTTAAGTTATGTCACAAAATGAACTATATGCAAATGATCATGTATTAGGGAGAAGAACATATAATGATAGAATAGAGTAGAACTGTATTGTGCTGCATTGCATGTGGATGTGAAACGAGTTATATTGTAAAATCACCATTCTTCCTTAAAGCCTTGGTTTTTTTTGGTTATTTTAAGGATTCTGCACAATGTTAATATGATCTAGATTGTTCCTTTCCTATCATCTTCCTTGTTTCCTAATTTTCCAGGGAAGAACCCCAACAGCATATTTCATTTACTCTCTGCAGTGCTCCCATGGTGACCTCCTAATCATTTATTTGTGTCCTTCTGCAGTTTGTTTTTCCTATGTAAGCCCTGTACTCCCTTGGAGTTGCAACCTATTTCTCTCATTTCTGTGGGAGAAGACTCTTCAGCCACTCAAACAAATTATTTCTTAAACTCATCTTCTAATGAGAATTTCAACAGTAATCACTTAAAAATATATCAGCAGCAGTTTCTACCTCACTTTCAGATTGGACTTCTCTTGTGAATGTTGTATAGGAACAGTGAAATATTTCTCTTGGGTGATACAGTGATACCAATGTTTGTTCACTGCTTAAGCCCAGGAGACACTTCATGTCGAAACTCAAACTCTGATCAACTACTCAAGGATCTGCTTCTATGTGTGCTTCTAAACAGCCCCAGCCTTAAGAAGCTCTGTACCTATACCATATTTAAGTCTCAAAGTATTCTAAATACTGGCTGTTCTCACATCTAAGTTCCCCGAGGGGACCAATCCAACAGGTCTAATACACACTTGACAGCCAAAGGCTTTCCATAAACTGTTCTTTTGGCTACCTTGCCTTAATTTATAGCCAGAAGAAGAACTGCTTCTTTCATCTTTTATTTTTTTCACATGTGTCTCCCTTTATCTATGAAGTGAAATAAATTGTTCAGCACATCACTTGCTAAAGAATTTTCAGAAAAGACTAAAACCCTTCCCAGTTCAAGTGGATCGAATATCACATCTCCCAGAAAACTATGCAAATCACCACACTACAAGTCAGACAGGAGGCAGGCTCTGTTAGGAAGCAGAAAACACAAGAGCACCGTTAAGATCTACACATATTTCTTTTCATGCTATTTAGATCATGCAAAAATATCCTGCATTCACTGTACATTGCATGCAAAGGCACTCATCTATGAGAAAGAAAAGTGGTTTCTGATCCCTGCTCCCATGACTGATTTTGTAATCTAATATTAAGCAGTCAATTCATAAAATGGTTCGAATGTCCTTGGAGCAAAGACAAGAACCCAGCGTGTCCTGCTTTCCCAGAAGAATGATCCCTTTTGGTCTACCGCTGTTTTTGAATTCTTTTCTAGGATGTGATACAGCTTCAGCAGAATGCTTAAGAACATTGCTTGTGCAAAAACAGTCTAACTACTAGCCTTCTCTGCTACGAAAGATGAAAACGTGGTATTGAGCTCCTGTTACACCTCTCACACTCAGCTCAGGTACCCAAGTTACAGACAGGGGCAGAACTTCCATTCCATTCTACTTCAGAACATTTACTCCACTCCATCAAACATGGGAGGATTTTTGACTCTCGAGAAAGTATTCTAGTTTCTATTCACACAAAAAATTGCCCTTTTTGGCTATATTTTCAGAGAAGCACACACACAGATTGCTCTCATTAGATAATAACAAACTACATCATAAACCTAAGTATATTTTGATTTTTTAATTCCACTCCTATTCCTAACAATCTGGTAATAATTATCAGTTATTCTGTATTTCCACTATTATTTTTAAATTATTATTTAATAATAACTATTATTAATAAAAGATTATTAAATATATTTTGTGCTTAATTATCTGAGGGCAAAGTTTTATTCAACATATTTCAGTGGAACACAAAACAACTTTCAACTTTCAGTTGGATGTGAGACTTGAAAGCTGAATGATAGTTTTAATTATTGGAGATGATAACAAAACATCTAAGGGTTATCCTATAAAGATTTTGATCCAGTGCTTTGCAGGGTGTCCAGGAAGCTGCTTAGCTGATGTATCTCTTTATAAAGACTTCTTTTAAATATTGAGGCAATTGGTAAAACTATGGATTTCATATATATAAGATACAATAGAAATCAGAAGGAAAGCAGTTGCACAGCCCACTTTAGAAGTGTGTACGTCAACCACACAGTCTTATCACATATGCTTTGAAAAAAAGTAAGGATATAACCCAGCCTGATGTGGGCCTGTGCAGATTTGCAAACACCTCTGTATTATGTGATTGGAAATACTTAAGTCACACTGATCTTTCACTTATCACCTTCAATAATCCATATCTAAGGAGTAAAAGGAAGAAAATTCCTGTTTGTCTTTTTCATTTGTATTGCTTCTTAATTGTAAATTCAGCTGTTTTACAACTGTGGAGTATCTTTGGCTTTACAGTAACTGCTGAAAACTAGACTGCTACTCTTCCTATTACTAGAATAGCATGCAAAATTAAGTTTTTAGGATAACAAAATCATCAGATTGATCTGTTCAACTAATCAATTCACATCCAGTGCTGAACTGTCAATCCTGTTAATTGTCAAAACTGTCTCCTATAGAGCTACCCCAAATTTCTGCTAAACAGTAATATTTAGTGCATAAAACATGTAAAATCTGGCAAGAGTTCCTTAGAAATAGTATGAAAAAAGCTTAACAACTCAACAACAAGTATGATGGGTACTTTACATGCTTAATGTTACTGATTGACCATTTTCAGTACTTTCTGTATGAATCCATTATATGCCAAATAATTTTGAGGATTTTAAGAACAAGAGTGACCAAAACTAGCTTAATTCCTATAACTATTTCAATAGTCTTCCCTAATTACTATTTTACATCCTTAACCAAACTCTTGAGGTGCTTTCCTTCCCACCATTAGCCCTCTCAGTCTTCTGATAAATGAATTGGCCTTCACTGCTGTGTAGCTTATTAATTTTGTCTCCCACAGTCTGCTTTCACAGAACATTTGTAGAATAAATTAATTCATACAAGGGAAAGTACCTCTTATGATATAAAAGGACTATGCCATGTGTGGTATAGCTGATAGAAGAAGCAAATTGAAATGTTCTGAAAACCATAATATGAGGAAGAAATGCTTGCTTAATAAAAGGTATTCAGGATCAGGCAAATATGCTTATTAAACATCACTGCTTTTGTTTCAGAATAATGCTTTTTTCATATTTTTGTTTGTTTCTGTAATTTGAGGCATTCAGTAGGACTGCAAACTTGATTCATGAGAGTAGATATGGATCAGAAGAAATGATCAATCCAGTCTGCAATTTTATTTCATTTTATTATCTCCCAGAGGAACTGTTATAGCGCAAAATTAACTCCTACAGCAACCAAACAAGGTTCTCTGCTTTTCAGGGTGAAATGTTGCCATTTGTGTTCATTCAGCACTTTTTAGGACGTATATTTTAGTCCAGTTGGAATTGTGAATGAATAGTGCGATCAAAATTTGTCCTTACAGCTGCATTCTGAACATGAGAGGAAAAATAGGAACCTATAACACTGACCAAGCAAAACTATTTTGAGTATTTTTAAGAATCATTACATCTGTAGGATCAAGAAAGATTCATACAGAGTCTGTAGTCTCTGTGTAAGCTGCCATGCAAGCCTGGACAATGTAGTCTTGGAAGAAGCACTTCTGAAAGGCAATGGAATTCAAATAGATAATATGAATAGCTCAGTTTTGCACATTCTGTGAATATTCTTCCCAAAATGCCATATCCCAGAAGTGAGACTTTCTAAGATAACACCAAGTCATTATGTTTGCAAATATGGATGCACAGAGCTGATATAGAACTGAATTCACTATTGGATCTTTAAGGCACTATATGGCGTAAGGAACAGTTTTTTGGCACCATTGTGCCAAAAATAGTAGATCACTGGGAAGGAACTGTATTCAGAGAGTCTAGTGAGAATAAGAATACAGTTCTAACACTACAACACTTGTATTTTTAATTTCTTCTCCAATCTACTTTACTCCAGAAAGAAGTAATTTTGCTATATCATCCTGTCAGGCAACAGATAAAAGGAGCAAAGTCAAGCATCCACTCTGCATTTTTTTGCAGACAGTAGGATGTAATGGAAACACAGAAATACATAGCCTCTATGAACCCTCTTCTTGTGGATTGCAACTGCAAGAATCCTAAGCAGCACTGCTGTGATATATGGTTGCTGTCTAGACCTACTTCTCTGGCAAGATTACCTCTGGGTCTAGGCACACAGAAGCACCAAAATAATTTGACATTTCAATGGGCCCAATATCTCATATTCAGCTAACACTAGATGTAAGAGTCATAGGATGATAAGGTTGGAAGGGATATCTGGAGATCATCTAGTCCAACCCTCAGCATAGCCCATATGGGGAATGAACCCGCGACCTTGGCATTAGCAGCACCACGCTCTAACCAACTGAGCTAAACAAGTCAGTGAGTTAATACCAAAAGCAACCAAATGCACACATAACAGATTCAGAATGAAAACAGGATTAAAATCAAGTGTGGTGCTGAATTTGTTGTGCGATGCTCTTGCTAAGGCGTTTAAGTTCAGGCTGTGAACAGCTGAAGCATCCCAACACCCTCTACAGAATTTCAACTGATGTCAACACAAGTTATGTTTGGCAAAGATCAATAATTTGTCTCATTAAGGTGAATAATTTCTTTACACTGCATAAAGCTGTATTGAATCATTTGCACTTGAAGGATCTGATATTTCATATTATCATTTAAGGCCTTCTATTTGTAAGAAAAGAGCTAAGTATGTAAACCCCCAAATCAGAAGGACACTTACGTACATTCCTAACCTTAAATATGGAAATAAAGTAAGCAGGACTACTAACTGCATAAAGTTTAGCGTAAGTTTCTAGGCAGAGCCTGAAAGGTTTACTGAACTTCATATTAACCTTTCACATAGAAGGCAGTCTTTTAAAATGTTTCTTCACAAGGAAGGAAAAATTGTGTGTGACAAAAGCAACACTATCTCATGTAAATATAACTCTATTGAGCTAAATAAAGTTATTGATTTATCCTGATGTAAATGAGCTAAGTATCAGGCTCAATTTCACTTCAGAAAATTAAAGATGATCTTTAAATGATGCCATGAACAAATTATACTGCAAGCAGCAAATAGTAAACATCTTGAGCACAGAACATACAAACAAGTGAAAACTTCCTAAATTAACATAACTTTCATGTTTAAGCAATCAATTAACCAACCATCCAACCAACTGCCCACAAACGTGTACCAAGTACAATAAATAGATCCAACCCTTTTCCACAAGAACTGGAGGTATCCAACAGGTATTTACTGGTTAGCTCTTTCCCCATCCTACTTCACAGCCTTGAGGTTTTCAGCTCTGAATTATTTGTTTCAAATTCTTTTAATTACATTATCTCAAAAAAAAAAAAAGGTGAAAATATTTAGTCTGAATGTCTCCAGATGAAATAATATTAACTGCTAAAAATCAAGACATGTAGCAGTGTATATTTGTATCTTCAGTACGGGAAGAAGATAGGAAAAAGAGTTGTCCTATGTAGTGGTTTGACCCAACCACTTCCAGGCTTGTGCACTTTGTAACTAGACCAGAAAGGCAACTTGATCATCTTATGTAGAAGAAAAAACATAATGGTCAAGGTAAAGGTCTTCTAGCCATATCTCTATTCATTTTTTTGTTCTTCATATTTTTTTGGTGAAGTACCCTAAGCACAGTGTCTTTTTCTTCACAGAATCACAGAATGATTGAGATTGGAAGGGACCGTTGGAGATCATCTAGCCCAACCACTCTTCTCAAGCAAGGTCACAGAAGGCTGCCCAGCACTGCATCCAGGCGGCTTTTGAATACCTCCAAAGACAGAGTCTCTACAACCTCTCTAGGCACTGTCACCCTCACACTAAAAAAAAAAAAAAAAAAAAAAAAAAAAAAAAAAAAAGCTTTTTCTTTTCAGATGGAACTGCCTGTGTTTCAGTTTGTGCTCACTGCTTCTTATCCTGCCACTGGGCATGAGCCTCACTCCATCTTCTTTACTCCCTCTCCTCAGTTATTTCTACATATTCATACGATCTCCCCTGAGCCTTTTCTTCTCCAGGCTAAACAATCCCAGTTCTCTCAGCCCTTCCTCACATGACAGATGCTATAACCCTTCCATCATCTTCATCGCCCTTCACTGGACTCACTCAAGTAGCTCCATATCTCTCTTATACTGGGGAGCCCAGCACTGGATACAGCACTGCAGGTGTGGCCTCACTAGAGCTGAATAGACATCATCTCCCTCAGTCCCCTGGCAAGGCTCTGCGTAATGCAGCCCAGGATACCATTGGCCTTCTTTGCCGCCAGGGTACATTGCTGGCTGATGATCAACTTGATGTGAATGGCAGCACAATCCTCCAGCATATCAGCCATTCCTCCCAGTTTTGAATTATCAGCTGACTTGCTGTGGGTACACTCTACCTCATCATCTAGATCATTAATGAGTAAATTGAGCAGTATTGGACCCAGTACTAACCCCAGTCTGACTAGACTTCATGCCACTGATCACAACCCTCTGATCTCAGCCGTACAGTCAGTTTTCAATCCAATTCACTGTCTGCCCATTCTTCAGAAGCAGAAAAAAAGGAGAGCTCCTATATTATTTTATAAAAGAGATGAAATGCTATAGCAATAGAGTCTGCTAGCATAGAGTTAATATTTGCTTCCCCCTAGTGAGGCTGGCATATATTTATTAAGTCCTCTTCAGCTCTGGAAAATGCACTTCTTTCCATTCACATTGTTTTAAACAGTGAAATGTTGTTTTCTGGCTTCTTCATTTAAAGCTATAATTTTCTTCTATTCAATGTTTTGCCTAAGAGCTACACGTGAGTCTAGCTCTCTGCTCTGATTAATACTGGACACCTACTCTGTTCACCAAATAGACGACTGCTTTCCTGCTGACAGTTTAAATAAATGAATACAATTTGTGGTCAGCAGGCTGGACAGTCCACCTTGCTAATACATAGCTGTCTTCTTTATTTTGCAGAAGGAGAATTTCCTAAGTTGCAAGGACAGTGAGAGAGCTGTGCACTACCACAGTTTCCTCAGCACATGTGATCCTTTTATCTTTAGAATGGTGTTTGTGTCTCCTCTTGCTTAGAGGGACATGCATAATTGCTGCAGAAGCAATCTAATTTAGGGATCAGGAAGATGAAGGAGAGCACTGACAATGCTAATAAAGCTTGTAGGTGTATTTCAAATTATGAAGGCCTGTGTGTCTGAATCTAGTTCATACAAGTGGAAGAAAAAAAGAATCATTTTACTAGATTATGAAAAATAATTGTCCAGTTTAAAGAAATGTGAAAATAGGTGGGACAACTCTCTCTACTTTCATGTGCTAACCCTTATTTTTTAAAAAAGCCCATTGTATCATGTTCCCTTGAATACGTACTGCTATCTCTGTCTTACAGCTATTTTTATTAAAAATTAAGTGCAGTACCACATGTTGGTATATTAAATTTGTCTGCTACCTTGACTTTATTAGACCATGAAAGGTAGTGTCTAGCAGATTCATGTATCTTGGCGATTCACATTTTAGTAAATTTCAACAATTTTTGCAACTTCTTATCTGAAATGGATTTGATTGATGTATCAACTTTCTTTAGATCAGCCTGACTCCTCCTGCCCCTGGCGAATTATGAAATACCTGGAGTACAAGCCATCTTGAATGTCTTCATGTGATATAGGCTAAATGGTGCCTTGGAACATCTGTTCCGGTAGCTTCTCCAACGGAGATTTCTCTCTATAATAGAAAAGCTTTGTGAAACAGTCTTTGGGACCCAGATACCTGAAGTGAGCTCCTCTGAAAAGGAGAAAGTACTTTGGTTTGCCTTGCTAATCAAATGTGTCCTTCAGATTTCAAGTCAAAGATTTTATGCAGTAACCATCACGGAGAAGGGAAGCTCCAAAAGCAGCCTTTTCTTTTACTCCTTAATTCATTTGCTTCCCATTTGGATTGGAATTTACAGGTTAGGTTATCTTAACAAAGGTCATCTGTCTGCCTTTTTTTTCTAGGATATAAGTGAAAACCTAGGATATACGAGAAATTGGAAAGATTCACCTTTTCTTTAATGGGTGCTGTACATAAGGGCTTTTCAAGACTACTGTGCTTTTTAATAAGGTAGATGGATACCTGTTCTTTAAAGAGATTTAGTACATTTAATAGAAGTTTAAAGAGGATATACTGGTCACTAATGGGGAATTTTAAGCATTAATTTTAATTCAAGGGATTATATGCAGAAATATCAGCACAGAATCTGTGACACAGATCTAAAAAAGTCTTTTTGTTTCTTTAATTTGTATTTTGATATTTGTAAGAGTGTTGCTTTAGGAAGCTTCTGTATCTTCCAAGTCCTTTAGCCTACTAATGACTAGACTGGAAAGATATGATTTTCAAAAAGGCCAAAATGGTTTCAGAAAATTTCCTAATATTTTCAGTAAGATTTATGTACCTATATTGCCTATAATCCTTTGAGAATCCTATTCAAAATTCACTTTCTGTTATCACAAAGTATGGGCAACGACATGCCAATGAGGTACTGGAGTTTCTCAGGATTTATCTTTTTCTAACAGAAAAATGAATTTGGTTTAGGAAATGGTATCTTTTTAAATCTTTTTCCCTTAATTGTTACCTTTGTGGTCTTATACTTGCTGAGTGAACACTTCTATCACAGATGCTAAGATTTTAATTATTTTGTCCATCTGGATGACACGGAAATTTTCTGAACTACAATAAGCTACAGCGCAAGTGATAGAAACTTTTATGAAGACCATGCAGGCCTCCTCATCACCAAAGGATAATTCTGCATTTTGTTTCTAAGGAAAGGAAGAGTAAGACACACTCAGACTACCTGCTAAGGTGCCTTAGAGGGTGGATGATGGTTTAGCACAATATTTAAATAGAAGTGAGCAGGGAGTGATTCAGACAACTAAATTCAGAGCTGCTAGACCTAATTTTCCCCTATCTCAATAGAGAAAGGCAAATGCCATATTCAGACCACCTATTTTTAGAATCCCTTCCTTTGGTTGCACTTCATTTTCCTGGAAAACAAATGGTCCAAATTCCACCAAAGCTGCTTTTGTTATGAGCAGAAGAAAATGAAATGACAGGATCCCTGTCAAAACCAATAGGAAATAAAGTATCTAAGAAAACCTGCTTTATTAATTAGCTTTTAGACCTCACCAAGAACAAGTCCTGTTATCAAACCCTGCTCCTTGACATAAAAATCCCATATTACTTTCCTCATTAATTGCTACTAACTCTACATTGTGAAACAGCTGTGCTATAACTGGGACTGTCCATATAGTGATTAATATGTTGATTCTGAAAAGATCACAAAATAATTTTCTTATAAAATTCTATTATCACTCTTCCCATTTTATGAACTCTTTTCCTAATGGATAATATTTTATATAGAATATATATAAATATATATTTATCCATAAACATATGTATTATCACTGGAATAACATGGGATCCTTAGAAAACCTTGTCTTGCATGAATTTTAATTCAATGTACTATGCAGAGCAGCTAATACATATACCTCTGCAAAATTCTTAACTTTCAGTTCTTAACCACAGCCTACTATATATGGAAGGAAAGCAGTCAAAAATCAGTTACCCTCTATAGGTTGACTAGGACCACTAAGTGCATGTGTAAATGTGCTGGAATAAGCAAAGCACTGTGTTTCATAATGTCAGTAGAAGTAAATTGAGTATCAAGCCTGCTGGCTTGCCAGAAGCAATTTTCTTGAGCTCTTTAGTTTTGTTTAAGGTTTTTTTCCTAAAGCCATTTTTTATAGTGTAGATTCAAAGTTTTCATGTCAGCCCACATCATAGGAACAGTTTCACCATGACCTAAGTACCAACAAGCTCAGTCACCACTATCTTTTAAAAACTGCTAGACTTACTGCACTCGTCTATCAGGATAGCAATAGCAGTTGCACACCAGCTTGATCTAGGATAGCTTCTCTTTCAGCTTCTGAAACAACAGTTCTCTGCAAAAGGAAATCATTTCCTGCTGCATCAAATTCTTGTGTAACTTTTCAGATTAGCTATTTTTGTTTTACCAATGTGGTTGGTAAATTTAAGCAATTGAGGGAACGTTACAGATCCAGGTATCTGAAAAAAATCTTACAGTCAACTGGCCACCGTCTTGCCTGAATGGAAAGAAAACTTCCAAAGTCTTTCTCTATAAGATTTAAGATCTGACCTTACAAAATGCTGAAACAAAAGTCATACAACTTTCATACCTGGTTGCTAAGAGGAATCCAACTGAGGAGTGCTGAAAGCTTTTCTTATATTTTTATTGGTTAGAAAGGTGAATCTACCCAACCAAAAACGTGTTCCCTGGAAATGGGAACAAAATACTTTTTAGATAGCTCATTAATTTTTGCATGATTCTTTCATTTCACCCCAGTGCATTATGATGTCTGTCATCAGCATATGGACTCTTGAGTAAGTGAACAATGATTATAATTTTAGAAAATACTAGTTATATACAGTCCAATATCCCCCAAAAGAGGAAGGTGAATAGGTTAATCACAATGCTACTGCATTAGTTTGGTTACTAACAGGGACCAATATGTTTACATGACATTTATGTCATGGCATTAAAACCAGAAAATATTATTTTTAGAGAAAATTTATGTATGTAAACCTTTCACTGTCTATATTTTTAATATAATCAACTAAAGTACACATCATCCAAGTCTCAAAGAACCAAAATATATTAAAACAGTTCATTCTGAATAGTTTCTTGGTGGAATAAAATTGGAGAGCAAAATTTTCAAAAGAAATAGGCTCATCTTTGTTCACAAAAAGTTATCTGCAAACTTGTGACAGAATTTATGTGGGCACTCACTGACATTATCTAAGCAGACCCAGCAAATACACTTGCAAATGATCAGTGCAGGCATCCAGCTGTAGCTGATGCTTTGCTTGTATCTTTGTGAATATCCTCCTGGTAACTGCATGCATTAATCCATTATTTGGACTACATTTGTTGCAAATGTTTTTAGCACAAACACACCTCCACCCTCCTTGTTTGCTTGTTTGAAAGTGCTGGTGTATTAAAAAGTATTTGGAAGACAGGCTTATTAAAATAAATGTTAAAAGAACACAGTGGGGTATATTTTCAGTGTGGAGCAGAGAGACTTAACTGCATAGCTTTAATGAGAACTGCACAGCTAAATCCTCACACACCACACTGGAAGATTAACCCAGAAAACACACAGTGTTTACTTTTTACTAATACTCTGATTATTACCACGTTCTTCCTCCTCCTCCTCTTCCTCCTCCTCTTCTTCCTCCTCCTCCTCCTCCTCATCCTCCACATCTTCACCTTCCTCTTCATCCTCTTCTTCTTCTTCTTCAATCTCTTCTTCTTCTCGATCTATCTCCTCATCATCCTCCTCCTCATCAGCTTGCTCCTCATTGTCATCTGAATATTCCTCCTCCTCTTCATCCTCTTCCTCTTCTTCCTCTTCTTTTTCATCCATCTCCTCTGTGCCATCAGTTTCATAGCACTCATCTACTGAAGAGTTGTCTGCTTTAACCACAAAGGGTTTTCTTTTGGGAGCTGGTTCTTGGGGTTGCTTATCTTGTGTTTTTCTTTTTTTTGCCAAAGGACAGCCATAAACACTGTTCAAAAATAAAAGATGCATATTATTACACTATCCTGAAGATTTCTGTAGGTCAGATTATATAACTTGTGTCATTTAGTCATTTATTCTAGTTTTATACCATGATTAATTGCTATTCTCAAAATGCATATTTTCAAACTGAAATGCTGCTTAGGCAATAATGACCAAGGGAGAGAACACTTATAAAACCTCTGAACTTGCAAGCAACCATTATTTGCCTGAAAATGTCACAGGTACATGCCAGCATAACATTTACAGAACTAATACAAATGTGTGTTTTTCTTTCTCATTCTTTTCTATTTTGCATATTCCACCCTTTGTTTGAAGGTAGTTTAAAAATAGCAAACTTTTACTACCTGTTAGCTATTAGCACAATAATCAGAAGAAAAGCAATACTACATAATTTTGTAATAGTCAGTAAGGTTTTGATTGTGTACAATTAAGATGTGTTCCTGTGCTATTTAAATAATGAAAATAGGACTGCATTCTTAACGCTGTTGCTGTTGTTATTATTAAAAATAATGAATTGCTCTTAAATTTTCCACTGTTCTTCCCTATTATATGCTACAGAGCTAAATAAAAGGGAAAGAAAGCTCCCTTAAGTTTTCAGGGCCAGCATTAGAAATGTTCTCACACTGAAAAAATCAAATAGTAAATAAAATCCTTTGTCAGTGAAGAAAGTCAAAATTTTCCAAAGCTAAGTAGCTAAGTACCACTTGTGCTCTGAACATTTAAATATATCACAACATTCCACGATAGCCATAACATTTCCGGGTTTTGGCCAGTTGTATTATTTTTCTATTAGACTAGCCACCTATTTCGCAAACATTGTATAACCTGTGTTTGTTGAACGTGATCATCCTTGCATAACCTCTACAACCTTCTACAGAGGGTGATCACACACATTAATTACTTTTTTATTTTAAAAACTTTCCCTTTGAACTTCTTTATTGTTCAATTTTAAGTGCTACTCAAGCCACACTGTTTGAGTAGCACTTATTGCCATGTTCTTTTCCTAGTGATTGACTAGTTTTGTGACATTTAAACTGTTCCCACTAGTTCTTTCTGTACATCAACTTATAATCTCCTCTTTAAATTATATTTGCTTACATCTTATCATGATTACAAACCACTAAGATCTTTATCATTTTCTTCCCTTCTTACAATGTTTCACAGTCAGAAACCACTTAAAAAATAGAGTTTATCACAGCACTTAGTACTACAGATGTGCTCTTTGTGGTGTCTGCGTGTTCTTGATCTTGGCCAGATTTAATTGCATTCCAATAGCTATGTAGCCCAATTAGTTTACCTGCTACTAGCAAGGTAGCAAGTAGTCCATTTTATGTAAGTGCCTAACTTAACCTCTGTCTTACTCTAACTGTAAAGTTTATGCTCACAGAGGGGCTGGTTCAGCTCATCACACTCATATCTACGGATCATATGCAGTCACCTAACATGGGTATGCATCATGGGAAACCTGCTAAGGGAGAACTCTCTACAACATAAGCACCACTAACTCTCTGTGTAGGGACTGTAGGTGTCTCTAAAGTCTAATACAGTGTGCCTAAATGAGACATCAACTGTCACCCATTAACTCTATCAAGAAACACTCAGAAAATTTTGTGCACCTGCATCTAGCCAGATTCCTGTCCTCCTCATCTGGGTGCAGGTATGTCATAACACAATATAGAATTTGCAGAAATGGACACAGAGACCTAATGCTGCAGGCTTAGTATAGCTAGAGAGGGAATGAACCCAGAGCCTCCAATCCCAAGAAACATTCTCCAGTTAGCAGATAGCGTGGTACATGCTGGGTAAGAGCATCTCCTTCTAGAAGCAGAGCTCCTGTGCAACTGGCTGCAAGAAAATCACAATCTGATACTACATAGAAGGTGAACAAGAGCCCAAACCTCTACTACTCTTAGAACATTAAACCTAGGAAAGAAGGAGGCCTACAATTCTGGTGTTTTCTCTTTGCATTATATTTCTATTCAAAAATTCTTCAATGTAAAACATATTAATATGTTGGGAATCCTTGTTCTTAGGTCCCCACTGTTGCTCTCTGCCAAGTCACAATCCTGCCTCCTGCCTGTGATTAATCTTATACACCTGGTGAGGACAAAGTTGCTCAGATTCAAGAGGAAAAATAGAATATATCTTCACAGAGAACTTCCCACATTATTACAGTCAGGGCAGAAATGGGAGTTCAATCCCCATCAGTCTATGCAGTACCTAAAATCTGGGGCAAAAGAGAAACATTATTTTTGTAGTTCTGATGACATCCACTTTACTTTAGAGTTTCCCCTGGTAATGTGGAAAGAGTTTAGGACCTATCTAAACTGTTTAACTAAATGGAGCTCTGAGAGAAGACAGGGAAGTTTTTCCTCAGAACAGGAATTTCCAAGTGTGTGTAGTATGCAGAGAAATGGCTGAATAATTAGAGAGGAACCTGTTTCAGTTAGGTGCCTAACAGAGGTTGCAGTCCTGGAAAACAGGATTGAATCGCTGCCTGGGGCTTAGGTGGATTTTAGAAACGTGCATAGCTGTTCAGTGTAATTTAAGCAGAAAGGGTAATATTCATTGAGTGGATGTGCCTTAGTTTCTTGTCTTAGTTTCTGTTCTTTCTCTTTGTGATTTATATTACCCTCACTATAGGTTCTTCAAACTTATTGTCATTAAACTGTATTTTCTTAAAATCCTGATTTTCAAAGATGTGAGTAGACTTAGACAAAATCATAGTCACAGAATGGGTAAGGTTGGAGGGGACCTCTGGAGATCATCTAGTCCAACCTCCTGCTCAAGCAGGGTCACCTAGAGCATGGTAGACAGGGTTGCATCCAGGTGGGCTTTGAGTATCTCCAGAGGAGACTCCACAACCTCTCTGGGCAACCTGTTCCAGTGCTCTGTCACTCTCACAGGGAAGAAATTCCTCCCAACAACCCCTAGGATTTCTTTTCTTCCTTTTATAATAACCTTTTTAGAACACTATGAGAGGTAAAGATGATGCTTCAGGCAGCTCTAAGCTAAAATAATCAGTGATAAAATGTAGAAGTAGATGCTCAGCCGTTACAATATTTGGCCATTGGAGATAAATTAAACTTAAATTTGGTCACACTAAAGCCAGAATCATCCCCCACTCCCACATATTTGTTCAATTAAGAATCACAGAATCGCAGAATGGTTGAGGTTGGAAGGGATCTCTGGAGATCATCTAGTCCCATTCCCCTGCTCAGCAGGGTCACCTAGAGCACGTGGCCCAGCATCATGTCCAGTCTAGCTTTGAGTATCTCTAAGAATGGAGACACCACAGTCTCTCTGGGCAACCTGCTCCAGTGTTCTACCACACTCACAATAAAAAATTTTTACTTATGTTCAGACAGAATTTCCTGTATTTCAGTTTGCACCCATTGCTTCTTGTCATCTACTGGATACCACTAAGAAGAGTCTGGCACTGTCTTCTTTACACCCTCCACACTAAATAGTTGCAGAAAATTTTAACTTAGCAGTGCCTGGAAGAAGTCCCCTAAGATTTCACAATAGCCTAGGAACTGGCAATTAAGATAGCATTATAATAACTACATCTATTTTGGCTGTAATTGTTTAATTTTTGTATTTGTCATCTAAATATAATTGTGTATGTCTTTTTAGATACAAATTATTTGTCAAAGGTATAAAGGAATTGTCATCATAATAATTTCTGGTCATTTTAAATCCTTTATTTTAATCTTTAGCTTTATGCTTTTCTACAGAACACTTTATAAATTATGTGAGAATCTAAGACATTACTCTGGATTCAGGCCTCCTTAAAGTGTCTAACCAGCAATGGGAACCAAAGCCAGTTATCTGCCTGATCTGTTTTGATACTTTTATAAATCTCACTAAATAACTATTTGCAACTTTAGCTATCAAAATAAAATTGTGAATTCAAATTTAGTTGGTTATCTATTCTCACTGTCTTTGCTCATGCAGTAAAAATTCAGGAGACATCAGCAACTAATGGAAATAAGCACATTCATAAATTTTACAAGGTTGAGCCAACACTGTAAGACTGAGGAAACTGCCACTTTTCCAGGGGTATCTGTTACGGTAGTTAACTCTGAGTCAGTTTTTGTAAAGTCCTTCCTAATTACTCTGTACCAGTATGCTGTTCCTTTTCTCTACGGTCCAGAATTTATTCTTGCCTCTGCTTGGATTTATAGTTTGCAAAGCTAGCATTACCTGGGTGCTTCTTATAAAACCTTCAAGGCAGAGCCTTGCACTGCCTTCCTCCTGCTCTTCAGCTACACACCTCAGTCTGTGAGAGTTAAAAAAAAGACTGAGCTCTTTCAGAAGGCCAGGAAACAGGCCACCAGACCTGGAGCCTACTATTTAGCTGCCCTATTTTCTTCTTTTTCTTTCTTAACCTATTCTGCTATCATCCTTTGTTTCATTAATTTTTCAGATTCTGCCTGCAGGACGCTTCTCTCTGTTTCTGGCATTCTCCCTTTGGTCTCGACGGCGAGCGCACCGAGGGAGAGGAAGCGTTCGGCTCCCCAGCACGCTCTGCCTCCGCCGTCCCTCGCTTCCCCCCCAGCCGCATCGGGAGACCACAGCCTTTCTCACTGACCTCTTGTTCCTCACAGATTTGTAAAATCTGTTATTGCTTGTCCTCGTAGCTTCCGCAATTTTCTTCACATTTTCAGTTTTGGCTTTTGCGATCATTCCCTTATTTGCTTATTTTTTAGACTTGTTTATCCCTGCTCATTGCAATGACCCCATTGATTTATCTGTCTTGTATGCTTTTATTTTTTCTTTTATTGCTCATTGTATTTCCCTGGTCCACTACATTTGTCTTATTTTCCCCTCACACTTCAGCTCTCTTTGCTTTCAAGAGAATACATGTTTGGGCTTCCTGAAATACACTTTTGAATATTACACACTTCTTTTTGCTGCATGTCTCAGCCATTTCAGTTTTTCAGAAGCTATCATAAATAATTCTTGTGGAAAGAATGTTTTAGAATTTCATAGTGATAAACTCCAAGAGGACATATAGATATTAATAATTAAAGAAATTGAATAAATTGTATATACATTTATATTCCTCAGTTAGAAGATAATTTTTGTTACATTTTGAAACTCAATTTTTATTCATTAAAATATGCAGTCCTACTCAATGTTAGTAGGACTCTTCTTCAGAAAATATGCCTTTTTTCTCCCCAAAGTTCAATTCCTTGATTTTGAATATCTTTTGATACAAATGTAATACTAATTTTCAACATAATTATTATTGTTATTATTTCTAAGCTGCAACAATTAAACATACCTCTTTAACTATATATAGTACAGGAACAGAGACATAGAAGGGACTTTCTAAATCAGATTAAAAATTAATATTCTCCTCTCTATAATATGCTACCTCACAGATCACAGGTGGGACATGACACACACATCTGGAGGAAAAAACTCCTCTCATAGGTGTCCTTTTCCCAACATGAATTATAAAGGGAGCCTAATAAAGTTTCAGTTAATTTTAAATACCTAATTTTGATAAAGTGAATCATATCTGTCTTGTCTGCTAGCCTTCTTTTTCACTTTTTTGCTCTTTTATAAGAGTGACTTCTCATTTCAGAAGCCTTGTGCTACAAAGCCAACACCAGCAAAATAAGATAATGACAATATTATGCCCTAAAGCTGAATAATAGCTTTTCTTGGAGGTTTCTTTCCTTCCCCCCACACCTTTTTTTGCACTAATACTTTGAAAAACCTTATAAAATGTTTTTGCAGTTTAAAAAGTGTCTCAACTCTGCTCTCACTTTTTTTTTAAAATATGAGAATTTAATTTAATGTAAAACAAAATATTTGATACATAATAGGCACCTAAAAACTTACTATATAGAAACCTAGTGAGGTTACCAAAAACATGCAAAATAAGCTACCATTTATGTTGCTGTTAAGTATCTGAAGTATCACTGAGGTGTAATTTTAATAAAGTACAGCTGAGGACAGCAGCTTAGGAAGAGCCTACTTGGAAGCAGACTTCTGTGTAAGCCTTCACGCATGAAGCTCCCAAGGCCTTACGCTTGTCCTACTGAATACGATATTTTTGGTTTGGACCAGATGACTTCCAAGGTCCATATTTTACGATGAAGACTTTTAGGGTATTCAAAAAAACAGGTATGTTGCAGTTAAGTCCCAATAAACGCAATCTGCAAGGTATATACAAATCCAATTAATTTGTATATCACTGCATCCTATTAAATTTCTCTTAAGAGTACTGACTTCACTTAGCATAATGGACTGACGCTTATAGTAGTTGACCAGAAAATAAGATATTTGGATCCATCAAGCTCTACAGCTTGAACCCTCCCAGCATTCCCGCGGGATGCCCATGTCAGCAGACTGTGGGCTATTCTGAGGCAGAGGTGGCAGCATTCTTCATCCCTCCTATTGAAGGTGGACTGCTGAATTGATAGGCGTGAAAGAATCATAATAAATTCAAAGAAGGAGACTGACTCCAGCCTAGTGATTTATCTTCTCAGTTGCAAAAATAAACTCCTGCAGCAAAGGACCATTTTTCATTCCCATTTAAATCAATGATTGCTTAAAATACGGTAAATAGCTACAAGACAGAACAGTAAGTCTAGTGGCAGGTCTCTGTGAGAACGTGGAGTCAAATTTCTTTATGGTAAATGATTTTTCTGTCTTGGTCACACTCAGCAGGAGACTTCTCTAACCTACTGAGGTTGCTTGGCCCCAAATAACTCTCTTCTATTTAAACTACAATAAAATGTAAAAAATACTATTTAAAATACATAAAAAAATCACCTCTGTAATTCTACTATATTCCAGCATTCTCTAATAGTTTCTACTACTGATTCATATTATTTTAAGCAGGTGCAGTGTCAAAACATGCCATCTTTACTTCATTTAATTGTATTGAATAAAAGTTTGTTGATTTTTCAAATTAGTTATGTATACAATAGTATTTCAGTTCAGTGAAAATTATTAATTTACCTAAAGAGGTACAAGCTCAACAGATGAGAATGAGTGAAATGTAGAGCATTCTATCATCCTCTTTTTTCCTACTGGAATTTCAAATATTTCTATGTATTATGGAGCAGTAAGAAAAATTACAGAAGTGCCCAACAGCATGCTTGGTATCAAAAACTAAAGGTAGAAGATGTTGTATCTTCCTTATAGAGCTTTAAAAAACAACTCAACCATGTCATTTTTAAGCTTACAAATAGCCACAAACATGCCACAGATCTACTCAAGTGTGTAGCACTATTCAACTAAATAATCCCTAAAAAAAAATTTGGGTCTTTAAAAGCAGCACTGCCAAACTACAAAGCACTACGAGTAACAACAGGAGACTAGAAGGATGAGGAGGAAGTAAAATGGAGGGGAGGAACTCAGTGATGATGCCCTAAACTTGATTTTTTCTTTAAGAAGTCCAAGTACTGAAATATATTTTTTAAAAACAAAATAAAGTAGATTAGCTTTGATGTAGTCAGTAAAGTCACAGTAATTTATGTCAAGTCAGGATCTTTTATTTAACTGGGTTATATACATGTTAAATGTCAAGTATATCCCAGACCCTGATTCACTGAGACCTTTATTAGGAACAAGCTCACTGGCTAACCTGTCCTCTGGTTGGAGAAACCATTTCACTCATTACCAAAGTCTATCAAATGCCTATCAAAATCAAAATTACCAAAGACTATCAATTTCTCTTAGGACATGACAACTGAAAGGAATCTTTTCAATTTGCAATAATCAACTAATTTGAACGACAGATTTATTTAAATGGTGCTACCTCATAAATGTTAATTTAAGAAAAATGAGGCAGAGTAATATATTTCTAGGTGTTGTATAACTACACAGAAAAACCTCAGCCCTTGAGAGCTCATTTAAAGCAAGATGTAACAAATAAATGTCACAAATTATCAGACTGAAAACTTACGTGGCATCACGGGTTACATGCCTTGAGGCTGTAGATTATTGAAAAGTATTTACGTAAATAAATCAATATAATATCTGATTGCCCCATGACTTATGCTCATCTCTCACCTACCTCTAGGCTTCTAAAAAGTAAGTCTATACTTGCCATGTTTGGTTCCCTTCACAGCCAATGAAGGGAAACTGAAACCTCCTGGGAGGTAATTCATCTCAGCTTTCCTTGGACACACTGGATGAGCTGAATAAGGATCTGGAAATGCCTATCTCTTTCCACTGACTTTAAAGGGAGTTAAAGTGATTAGCTTGTATTTCTGCAACTATCGTATCTGATTTCAGTGAGGTAAAGCCATACCATTAGATTCTTCCATTTTTTACATTTTATGCCCATCCCCAACAAAGATAGCACATAGCAAATTTTAAAACCCAGTACCATGCTACTTTCATTAAGAGAGAGAGAAAAAAAAAAAGTCTATGTTCTTTCCTTTCCATACCTGCCATATCCATTTCCTCTAGCTTGGCTACCACTTCAATGATCCAATGTCAGACAAACGCTATAGTTTCACTCTAACCTTAGAATGGCAAATACCCAACTTAAAGTGTGTTCTAGAGCCAGAAGCCACAACTGATTATGTCTTGCTGCCAGATCCTTGAATACAGGGACTGTTCTAAGAAACTAAGATGGTCAAAGAGCATAGACTTAATGCTTCATATTGATTCATCAGATGAAATGCATATAATCAAGTTTTGCTAAGTGGCTATTGATGCCGGACACTTCAATGTTGATTGGATGTAACCTAGACACCTCAAAATTGAAGTATGTGAAATTTGTGACCACTTCTGCACTAACTCAAAATTCTGAACTCCCCATTAATCTCAGCACTCTAAACCAGAAGTGAAACTTCTGAAAAGAAAACCTTCTATTTTTCAACAAATAATACAAATAAAAATGACTTTGGCTACCTTGAGCTAAATCAAAGCAGTACGTCGAGCTGCCAAAATGTCCAGCTTTGTGTGTATTCTGCATTTTCAGCCTCAGTAGTAATGACAACTCTGTTTACAGGTAGAGGGCAGGGCAGGTTCCAAAACTTTTTTCATGATAACATGGTATTATAAAATCGGAAAAATTCATAATGAATGATTCACCAATTTGTAAGAGTTACATTATGCTTCAAAGTGTATTTATCACAACAGATCTTTTCTTGGCCACAATGTCTGAGCCTCAGACATAATATGAAACATTTCTATTCCAAAATTCTAAAAGTATTTGCTCTTACGAAATTCAGCATGCTAAGTTCAAGCATTCAAAAATGAAGGGAAATAAGCTGCTGGAAATCAAAGGTGATTTTTGTTGTTACACTGTCAACCATTTAACAACATTGCTAGACATGTATTAGTACAATCAACATCCTTGGATGTAGACTTGATAGATTGTATTTAAAGACAACACAGCAGGCCAAACTGTCCTTCTAGCATGTACTTAAGCACTGAGTAATAGAGTATGCTGTCATTTTATCATCTCTAATGTAGGGCTACTATAATAAGACTATTAGCTACTGATTCTTATCACAAATACTCTTTCTGTCATCTCTACATAAATATACACTAAAACTGACTGCCAGCTTAATTTAACTGAGAATGATATATGGTACAGAATCAAGATACATGATACATGAGTTTTCCTGTAACTACAGCAATCAGCATCTTATTTGATCCAAAAAACTAATGGCTATGAAATATAACTAATGGAGAAGAATAGCATTGTATAGCAACCAACCTTCTAAAGCAAGAATGTGACCGTTATCAATAAAAATCTGAAATTACAGAAAAAATTGACAAAATCAAAATGATATAAGCTGCAACCACTTCAGTGCTTATGTACTGGATTCTCACCTCCAGCATAAGCTACAGGACACTGTTCTTTGTCTTGCACGGTTGGTTGGGAGTCATTCAAGTGTGAAATATTCTAAATTCTGGTTCTTAGAGGATAGAGATGTTTAAATCTTCCTATTTTGAAAAAAGAAAAAAGATTGTGCCTTTTTGTAACAGAGGAAACATTATTATTCTCAGACAGAATAGAAAAGACAGCATTCCCTGTACTCTATTGCATTATGGAGCTGCAGCTAAAATTGGTCTCTCTGTTAAAATTTTAACCTTTATTAGTAGGCATTTAGCAAACGTACTGTTATGGAGAAGTTGAACGTTTACCTTCTACATTATTTTTTAAAGGTGCTTTATTTCTTAATAGGCTCTGCACCACAAAAGTTGACATAAAAATCTGTTCAACATAAAGAGGATTTCTAAAATACCTTTATCATTATACCTCCTTGAGGTTAATTTCTACGGCAAGATTCTGATACAAGCTGTTGTGTTCATCATTTTACTACTGCATACAAGGTTATCAGCCTAACTTTATAATCAAAACGATATAGTCTTTGCTCTAGTATTTTATAGCTCTCTTATTTGGACACAGCTACTTTAGTACTGTTTACAAACAGTCATTAGAGTCTCTGTTAGCAGTGTTTCTATTAGGCTGCATTAGAACAAGTCAGAGCACTAGAGCCACCCAATCCTCCTGCCCTAATGTCTGCTTGGTGTGGCAGCAATGGAGCAGATCCTTCAAGAGACACAAACATAGTGGCATAACCTCTCTTTCCTCCTAGCATCAGGGATCTTTATTCTCTCCTCAGAGAAGGTGCAGTTGCACTCCCCACCATGACTTACATTCCCAAAAGGGGTATATGTGCTTGTACTAATAACCTGTTGAACTATTCTCTTCCTGCAGTACCTGTAAGTCGCTTTGTTGTACTAACAGAGGGTCTCGCAGTCAGTATTTCTACTAAGATATAAGCTCATCTATCTCAGAGAAATTGTTTCAAGCTCTTGGCAGACTCAAAGGACAAAACTGTATCTCTTATGTTTAGTTCCTTTTTCCCAGGTTTTCTCGTGATTAGAAGAATTAGAAATGCTCTGATCTTAAAATGAAAGCTTACCTACCAGCTTAGTCACATGACTGCAAAGGCCAGATGCCTAGATATGGGGCTAAACGGCTGTCCCTTAATCTGGCCTTTTTGACATACCTGACAAAAGAAAGGATGCCAGTTCAGGCAAAAAAAAAGTACTAATTAAATTGCATCACATTCTCGTCCAGAATAGTGAGGCTCCAATCTGACTCATATCACGATTAAAAAAAATACTACAGTATATAATGTTACTTACTATAGATGACAGTGAGTTCTATTAGACTGTAGAAAAGTCTCTGAAGGAAAATGAAAATAGCTTCCCAAGGGAGTGGAAGCCCCACACAGCATGATTTAAATGTGGCAGCTGGGCTGTGGGTGGAAATGGCGGTTTCCATTGAAAATCTGCTGCCAATATACCTCCTATGGCTAGATTTCGCAGGGAAATGCTGCACTTATCCCTCTCAGAAGTTCAGCGCTCTGTTTTAAAGATGCACAGACACAAATGGTAGCCAGGGTCAGAAGCTGAAAGAAAGGTCCATAATGATGCACTCTCCAAAGACCAAAGAGTAAAAACTGGAAAATGTCTGGTGGTAATGGGAAGATGGTAAGAAGAAGAACGGATGCAGTTTCAGAAGATGACAAGCAACATTTTAGAAAGTGTATGTCACTGCAAAGACTACCTTTTAATTTTTGGAGTAGTTTGAGGCATTTAACACTTAACACTTATGTCTCATTGAAAGTCTGTTAGCAATCTGCACTTTTAGAAATGGTCCCTATACCATTTGGGGCCTAGATCTATAATGGGAGCAGTTGTGGCAACACTCAATTACATCAGACTTAATTTGAAGTACTTAAGTTTAGATGACTAAGTTCCTAAGTGAATAAATTCCCCAATAGGAAAAGTTAGACACATCAGCATGGGAGTAGCAATAGCCAACATGCTGAATGTGGGACATCTACACCAAGAAATAACGAAACACCATGAGAAGAATGTCTCTGAAACCACCTCCATCTCTCTCGCAGATGTCTACACCTATTTGCAACTCTGACTTAAGCATCATTTTGAAAATTTGACTTGTAAGCCAAAAAGACACTTAAAGATTTAGCATGCCTGTTAGCATGGATATCTACTTTATTGCTCTGTTTAGACCCAGGTAGTGTGGTTCTCTGCCCTTTCTTTAACAACCCACATGTTGAATCAGTAGTCAAGAGAACAAGGGAGTGGGAGGGTTGATCCTAATCAGCCTGATAGGACTCCAGGTTTACTTCCTTTATAGGAGTCTCTTAATCATCATGCTAGCTTTTGCCTTGTTTTCTCTGTTCTCCTTAGAAAACTAGCATTATCTTTTGTCCATGGGCCTAGCTTCACCAGCAGGGAGAGAAGGCAATCTCATCCTTGTCTTACCTGTTACCCTTTTGATATGACCCTGTTTTGGAAAATAACTGTGCTTGAACCCACTAAGGATGGAGAAACTGAAGGAGGATGTTGCTTCCCATGCCAGCTCTCTACTTGGTAGTCTAGGCTGTACCACAGTTACAAAATTTTTTAACAAAAGGAGATGTGACTGCCACACTATATATCAAACTCTGTGCTGTCCCTGCATGTTAATGTGGCCAGCAAATGCATACTATTCTTCCTGGATCAGAGGATGTTGGCACAAGTAAACATAGTCGGTGATTCTCAAATGTTCTGGCATGTAAAAAGCACTGAGCAGCACAGCTCAGCTAAGCTAAGCTAGTTGCACCTCTGGACACACAAAACTAGGTTTTCTATTACAAGTTTGTTCAACCACAGACTCAGGATTTTTGTGGATCCTTTTGGATTTCAGTACCAAGGGTCTCATTTCTCTTTTTCAGAACAGTTAAGATATTTCGATCTTCATTTTTACAGACTTCTAGAACAATATAGTTATAAACCGGACTAAGTGTGTCCTGGTGTAAGAGGAATCAAATTCTACTCTTGCTTAGACCAGAGATCAGTTTAATTCATAGTATTCAGAAAGAGGGAAAAAAACTGCTAGCACCTCTACATTAACCATGATAGTTCCTTCATGGTTCTACTCATGCTGTCCACTGGACTGTGATTTCTAAATCTGACTGACTGCAATAATTTCCATTGAACAGTCAAAATTATAGTACATTGAAAATGCCGAATGTTATGTCTGTTTTATAGTTTTCCTTAAATGCTGACATTTTAAATAATGGTTCCACTTTTAGTGAATGCCATTTTAACTGCTCAATCCTTCCTCCTACATCCTTTTAATAGCATAACTAGAAGCAGCAAGCTTGAATGCTAAGATATGAAGTTAACACAGTAGTTAGAATTTATTTGCACGCTTTCTAAAATGATATTTGTTTTATACCTCTGACTCAGTTTCTGAGTCCCTCTTTTGCTGTGATCCCATTAGGCCTCACGAGCTAGGCAAAGCCAGGCCACGTCAGTTCTGAGTATGTCAATATTTCTAAGGAACACCTAGGTGCTGCAGAGACACTACTGTGACTCAGAAAGCAGCACACTTTCCTTGCCAGTAGCACTAAAACAAATTTTTAGACCACCATTGTGAAAGGGACAGAAGACTGTGTAACAGCTAATACTTTCTTTCATGTGGCATTAAAAGGAAGAGCCATGTATCTGTCTCCTAAGAATCAGAAATGTTGATTCCAGAGCCAATTTCAAAATAAACTCATGATGTTATATTCTAATTCAAAATTATTCCTACAGTTTCAGATAGATAAACAATATATTATTTTCACTTCCAGTACCAAAATGCTCTGTAGTATAACTGTGCAATGGTAAAAAATTGCTACAACCCATTCTGTAAATGTTTTAGAATAAGTGTCATTTGAAATAGAATACTTAGTATGATAAAATACACTGAGGCTACTGTGCTAACATTTGTGACATGCTTTGAAATCAATAGGTGAAAAAGCATTACAAGCATAAAATACTGTTACTGTAATAAGTTGGCTGCAGAGCAGCTATCACTTATGTGAGACTTAGTATGTCCTACTTCCTTTCAAAAAGTAGGGGATATCCAGAGAATTCTCTGAGAAAGGTTTCAAATACAGCTTCTCAGTGTGGTGACTAGTGACATGCAAATCTCTAAGATTCGCATCAGAGAGCATTTGTGATGTATGTCGTGATATACCCTTTTGCTGAGACGGCTGTTTGTTTCTCCTTATCATCTCCTGCAATAGTCCTTATAGCTACTACGAATTAAGACACTATTAATCCTAATGGGTGATTCTAGAAGAAACTAAGACCAAGCAAGATTAAGACAAGACTAGCATTAAACTAGCATAAAGCAAGACTACATTAAACAGTACATCAGTGGTTCTAGCACACTATTCATATTATTGCTGTAAATACTCAACAAGTAATCACATGCTAGCCTTTACATAAATGATTTTTTAATACAAGAAAGATGATCTAAAGAAAAAGGCACTAGAATAGAATTCAGAAGGCATGACTCAAGTTCTGGCTCATGCAAATTTCTTGTGTAGCAGTAGAGTCACGAACTGCTAGTTTACCAAGGGAATAAATGCATTACAGTATCCAACTCCTATGCATAGCTGCACTGTGGAATTCTAACATCCAAGTGAGGCATCTCTGCTCCTCTTATAGTGCTTAGGAAAATTTAAGCACTTAACGCAGAAGAATTTAGATGTTGTAATCTGGACAGAAGGAAGATACTTTCTGTACTGGGGGGTTTCCGCTCCTAAAATTAAGACCTTAATCCTTTGTTTTTCTGACAGAAGTAGAGATGAATTCAGTCTTTTCATTAGAAGATGGTCACAGGAGGAATAACGACCCCAGCCCCAGCCATTATCTAATCTATAACACACAGGAATATGTGGGAAACTTGTGTTTGTTAACCTTTTTTGCCACAGGTAACTGAAGCTTCATTTTATGCTTCTGAGAGTGCTTGCTCATGAGGTCTTAAGCTAATCTGGAGTGAGAGTACTCACTTCTATAATACTTCAAAGAAAAAAAAAAAGAAAATACAGGCATGTTTTTTGTGTCACAGAGAAAGAGATAACCTTATTCCTCCACAGTCTTTGCTACCTTTGAAAGCTGCATCCCATTCCTCTCTAAAATGAATACCTCTGTCTTCTGTATGAAGTATTAATGCTGGAATTGGAATTCAGGTTTTCCTCTCTCCAACTCAAAGTTACAAAACTATATCCTTCCTCCTTCCTTTTTGATATATTATTCCCAATAAAATAAGAACAGCTCAAGAAAAGGGAATAAAAGTATCCAGACGCCTTAGGTTTTTATAGTCAAGGCAAGTTCTAAGAAGATGGGAGATAAATGTTCTAATCCCTTTTGACAAAGAATAAAATAGTAGGTGAGAGCCATGTTTTGCACAAATTACAAAGTGAGGGGCTTTAAAAACATCTGCTACACTGAAACAAACCAGTAAGAGATTAGAGATATGCTAATTCTGTTATGGGCTTGGTACGAGATAGGATAGGGGGCTTAAAATGTGCACGTTTTCTGGCAGAACATTAAAAATTTGGAGCAGTTTAATGCTAAAAGTACAGTTCCATACAGATGGCTTCAGAGATAGATAGCAAATAAGAAAGAGATTTTGAAGCTCTACACTTTGGACTGGTTGACCTAAAGGGGAAGTCAAGCAGTAGCTAGCTTTTAGGTCTAGCCTCTTTTCTGAACGCCTATTCTCCATTCACAAAATGTGAGCAAGATTTTCTCCTGCAGACACTGTAAGGATGAAATGCACTAGCAAGATCATATCACTGGTGATTTTTCATCATGAGAAGAATATCAGTTGGAGAGAAAGCATTCATTTAACTATTTGTCCATCCAGCCTAGCGGTCAGCTCATTATGACACATAAAAACACTGATGGCAGAAAAATCTGTCCCAGCCCTAGGGAACAGAACTTAAAACAATCTGTTTTAAATGGCTGGTGTTGACATTTGAAACCAATAATATATTGTTCTGTCTCATTTGGCTTTATGTTATTACAATTTTTGTCATACAAAACAGATTTAAGACACAGGCCTAATTTCAATCACAAGAATACCTCTTAAGCATTATACCAATTCTGCCCTATACCATGAGTATTTCCAGCGTGCCACTGTTCCACGTTCCTGCAAATAACAAGAGGACATTAGGTTCTGAAATCCTTTTTGATGTAATTAGTAAGGTTCAAAAATTTCTTAGGAAGATGATTCAGGAGAGTAGCTGGGAAACTAACTTGGTAGGACTACTCATCTGGTTAAAGGTATCAATGCTTATAGTGTCCTAAGATGTACAGTGCCAAGGTACTTCTTCAGGAACTATTTATCCCTTGGGCATTTGATTCTCTACTGTGGATAGATATTTTTTTAGTTTTATTATTGTCATCGAAGATGACTCTGGAGTACCTTTCCTTTCCCTGTCCTGAGTTGACACCACTAGAAGCAGTACTTCATACGAGCCACTAATAAGAAGTGATGTCCTTGAAAGGGCTGTCTCAACTTATTGAAGAACTTCAATATAAGTCTTTAAAGACACATCATAGTGTACTTTTAGGAGTGGAAAGAAAAAAAAACCTATTTTTTATCCTCTTTTTCTTACAGACTTGTTTTTGCTCTCTCTCTTCTTTACTTTTTTAGGCCTCATCTCTCTCCTTTCGTTACATATCCATCTATGCCTTTTTTCTCTGCTAGTGTGTTCTTGTGGTTAAGAACATACAGAAGGCAGACGGGCCCTGGTTTCTGGCATCCTGAATTCTCTGCTAGCCCAGGTAACACAGAACTGTCTGATCTCAGAGGATCTGAATACTTGAAGGAAAAAGATAACTATAACTTTCTCTATTTTTTTACCTACCCATCTTCCCTTGCCACTTTATTTTTTAATGATTCTACAAGAGTTCATATCATTGCATCTCAGAAGCAGAGGATAAGGTAAGAAATTACAGAGCAACGCTATTCTATGGTAGTATAAGTCCCACCTATGGATAAAATATTTCCAAAGCCATCTACATCTACATTAGTCACTGTTGCCTAAAATCAGTGTGTGGCATGATTGACTTGGACATTAGAGCAAGAAAGGTGGGGTTCCCTGTCTAGCCAGCTGCCAGTACTTACTAGTGTCACAGAATCATAGAATCACAGAATTCATAGAATAGTACCTTTTCCTGTTTCTTAAACCCTATCTTGGGATGCTCCAATCCAAAGACCACTTCAACTGCACACAAAATAGCTATGTGCACAGTGCACAATGCTGTTAATATCTCCTATGGTTTACAGTAAGGCTGATAATCGTGACTCTGTTATCAGTGAAATACATGGAAATGAACACGTCTTAAATATCCCTAGATTTTTAAACCTTAGAATCAAGATTTTTAAAGAAACATTGTAGAAGTAATTCACTAAATGCAAAACAGGGAAACAAGAGTTAATGTAGAACTCTCCTATCATCACAAGTAAGTTAATTCTGCTCTATCCTCCAGAAAAAGGTTTTGATCTGAAAAGCACTGAAATGTAAGGTTAGACTTGCTTTTACAACAACAGAAGGTCTTTAATCAAGTCTTTCTTTAAGCATCAGATAAATATCAGAGATGGAGTTTTGGGCCCCATGTTTGTAAAAATCTCCTATATATGCTCCTGTCTTTACATCTTACGATGCCTGAGATTCTCCCTCTGTTTACAAGTGGAGAAATGGAGACACGACAAGATGAAATGTCTTGTCCATCATGTCTGGATCAGCTCTATAGATCCTCTTTTCTTCTATTATGAAAAATATGAATTTTTCAACCTCAAACTATTTATTTCTCCTCTAAGAGAACACAACGTTCTCAGCCAAGCTACCGGGACAACTAAACGAATTTCCTGTAGGTAAAGGATAAATGCATACAGATACTTCCAAGATCTTCTTGGGGAAGTTATCTCCCCATCTCCCCAGTATTACTGGAGCTTCTTTCTTTCTTCTTTCTTTCTTTCTTTCTTTTTTTTTTCCTTTCCTATATTTTCTGTATAGTCCTCATTTATTTGGAGGCTGACAGTAAAGTCTTCAGATAAATTCTCCCACAGCAGCAAGGCTGCAAATGGACTGCTGAGTGAGAAATATGGTCAGCACCTGGCATTTGAAAGAAAATGAGTATCATTTCAGCAACATACAAGCCCAGGGACCTACTGCAGAAAGCACATCCCAGATCTGCTGTTGCTGTCACTGCACAGATGGGTCAGCACCCTTCTCTATCCTGCCTTTGATATTTTTTCCTTTATTAGGCTGGTACTCCTGGCACATGAAGATCCTGAAACTTGCTGCCACTGAAATTGCTATTCCCAATCCAGATGGCTGTAGGAGGAATTGAACTGTGGATCCTTTGTATAGTAAGCCCTAGACAATAGCCTCTAGCATGCAGAGCCACACACCAATTGCTGGTGTATATCTGGTTGACGTTTCAGGCCCAACTTTGTACCTTTTTAATCATTAATCAACAATTCAGACAAAGAATATATTGCCGAATCCAGACAGCAGCCAATACAGACCTCTAATACATTATGGATTCTCTGTCACCACTTTTATTTATTGTTCGCAGTGTTCTATGAGAAAATCTCTATGCACTTTTGCTTACAGCTAAAAATTAGGTGAAGAAAATATTTAGCTGGATTTAACAAAGCAAAGTTGCTCCTTTTATTAAAATCCTTTTAAAACTTGAGTAATTAATTATTTTATATAAAATATCCTTACAGTGCTATTCTTGATACACAATTTACCAAAATATTTAGCAAATATATTATTAAATTAAATAGAATTAAATGGCATTGGCAGTGTCAGAGTACAGTTTTTGCTTGGGAAAATAGCCAGTGGACCATTCTATCCTATTTAACAGTATAATAAAGGTTGGATATCAGCTCAGAAAAAAAATGAATATACATTTGTCTTTACTTTCAGCGTTCAGTGGGATTTTTCACAGTAGCATATAAACAAGTAACAATAAGAACCTTGCTGTTCTGTGCTTAGGCTTTACACAAATGCTTCAGTGGACCTTGGGTTTTGCACAGTGTGCAACCATGCTCTGCTATCAAATTAATGTTAAAATATGTATGTCCTGGCTTCTGATTTATAATATCGTTGACAAATAGTAAAAAGGACAGGCATGCCATAAAGTTTATGGATGGAGTGATGGCATGCACAATGATGTCTCATAAAGAATAAAAAGGGAAAAGTTATTTATTCTTGTGGATTCAAGAACTAAAATACAGATAGACTGGCTGCGTGCACAGAATTTTTCATAAATATCCCACAGTGCACCCTGTTGTACAGCAGCCATACATTAATTAGAGCATTCAGCAGACACTGCAATGTGTTACACTCACCCAAGTGAATCTTCATTTTTCACATGCAGGGCCTTACTAATTAAAATCAGCTTTGCAATTAAATGTGGAAAATTGTGTTAAACTTTCAAGCGTGGTTTAGAAAAAATGTATTTATTTTTAGGGTATTTTATTTTGATGCAAATGAATTTTCCATCAAAGTGAGACCAGTAAAAGGGAGGTATGAGGATTTCTCTTTTTTGTATTATAGATGCTCCTCTCAGTTGCAACTTGCAATACTCCACTATCTCTCTGCCAGTACCTGGCCCTGTTCCAATGCTTTTAGTGAGTGCTATCTGTCAAGGCATGAATAATACAGCCCCTAGGCTGTCGGCAGAATCCAAATGAGGCATACATCAGGAAGCAAGCACTCGACTTTAGCTCCAGAACATGCTCCTGTGAAGACAGGCAATTATTCACCCACGGCTGCAGCCATGGCAATCAAACTGGTGGGTGAAAAGGTATATGAAATGAAAAAATTTGAATAAGAAACATGGCACAACAAGCCAGAGAAAATTCAATAATTTTCTAATAAGAGAGAGACATTTGAGTCTTTTAATTTTAAAGTTCGGGAGTCTGAATTATTTCACTCTGTTCTAAAATATAGACTAAACCACAGTATATAATGCCAAGGCAAAGCAAGGGTATGCGGGGCTTATCCTAATCAAAAGACCAATGCTAAATTGTGAGATATTTATAAATTTAAATAAATTTATTTTTAATGACAAATTTCATGCTATAAAATTAAAAGATGATCAAAACAGTTCTATCTGTATAATGCAATAGACAGTAAGGCAAGAGACTGCCTAGTGAAGTAACAAAGAACTGGTTGATATCAAGTAATTTGATAGCAAATTAAAATGCAGTGTATCTTATAAGGCTAGTGACAATTCATACATTTTAGATCCAAGCATTATTTTATGACCCCTGCTCAATTTTGAGACTTCCTTTTGTGAGATGCTGTATCAGTGTATAATGAAAAAATGCCTTAAATGTAATACGTACTGAATAAAAGGCATGCAGAATTCCCTATTAGATGAAATGTTTAAGTTCATTTGTTTCATCCAAATTCTTAATTTCAACAATCAAATTGAAATTCATGGAATAGTGAGAGCTCTATCAGTATTTCCATTCTAAATCTGAAGGATTTATCATTTGGCCTCAACAGTTCATTCTTCACTGAAATTTGATGCATATTGTTTCAGACTAAGATTGTGTTTTGCTTTAATTTCTGTACAATAGCTTTATCTGCTCTCAAATACATATATGCATTAAAAGAATTCTCATTAATATATAGAGAGCTGCACTACCAGCATAAGATTCTTTTTAGGGCTTTTATTTGTTAAAATGTCTTTCAGTCTGAAGCATGTGGTATTTGGCAAGTGATTAATCCATTACAGAATCTAATTGCTTTTGTTATTTGAGAAAACATTTAAATGTTCATGTTATGAAGCTTTTAAAATAGGCCAGTGGATGTAATCAGTATTTTTTAATGGAGTCTTGTTAGGATTTTTATGATGTGTCTAAATACCTATTTACATGACAAACCATAGCCATCTATTGGGTATACAATGTGTTTTCTAAAAACTAAAAATAAAATAAAATAAATGAATAGCAACACAGTAGGGTGCAATCCTTCCAAAGCAGATATTCACCTCTGCTTGGTAAATCACACAGGCCACAGTTTGCTCTCAGTTACTCTATAGGAACTGTGGGATTTACACTAGCATAACTTAGAAGCGTTATACCAGTATAAATTGAAGTGGCTTTTAAATTTATTTTCAGGTTGTGACTCCTGTTGTCCTTTAAGTCAGTTAATGAAATTGGCAAAGTTTGTACTAATCATAATGAAAAAACACTCAAATCCATGTTTTCCTTCAGCTCCTTAGCTGACAGACGTTCTGCAAACACCGAGAGTGCTCTGAGTAACTGCAGTGTACCTGGAGGCACTGTTCACAGCTAAAAGTATTCAAGGTTCTGGACCAAGTTTATTCTTCAAAATTAATTCACAGTTTTGAGCATATGAGAGTACTGATCATTATTATGCTGTTATCCATGATGAATTTGAAAAGCTATCAAGCGAATAGAATAAACAGTATCAGGAGCAAGGTACAGGGGAGAGGCTCTGCTTTGCATACATAAGATTTGAGTTCTTTTATTGGCTTCACCACTGTCTGAATGGGTCTATGCCTCTTTTTTTTGTTTTTGTAATTTATTTTAGATCTCTCTCACCCTTTGTCTCTTGATATTTTTTAAAGACCTAACGCCACAAAGACATATATTCATCTATTTAACTGTGTGCACTCTGTGTAGTCCAGTTCAGTTCAGGAACCTGGAAACATGAGCAGCAGGTACAGAAGTCTTACCAGTGTAAACTCTGACGTCTAAGCACTGCCTCACGCCATGCACTGCAGAGAGCACTAGAGGGTTCTTGCTAGCTTGGTGTTCCTACGTATTACTGAAATTTAAAAAATGGTCTGCGTCTGCCCTGTCGCAGCCAGACACACTGCCTAGCTTTGGGCACTTAACCCTCAGTGCCCAAACTGGGATGCTAAACCTTCCGAGCTTTCCAGCCGGCCGCTGGTGAGAAAGGTGCTGCCTTCATGCGAATTTTACTGCTCCTAGCATCCTGCCCTAAACTGCTCTGCAGAGGAGCCTGTGCATCTTCACTGAGTAGTTAGGATGTCCAGCTAGCAATTTAAGTTAAGCACCTAAGAGCTGGGAGGAAAACACCCACTAAGTCATGTATCATTTAATTTCAAAGTAAGAATTGTCACATAAGAAGATTAAAAAAGATAGAACTGAGGCAACCACTGTTGCACTAGTCCTAACTAGTACCAGCATTTCAATACACATCCAAGGAAACACCAATAACATATAAGGTTGTTTCCCTAGCTTATCCTGCTACTGCAGGGTTATGACTTAGACTTACAGGCCTCAGCAGCAGCTCCTTCATAGTTACAAACACAATTAGAGTATAAAATATATGACAAAACTCTCCTTTAACTTCTACCTGGTGTTTTGTAAGCAAAAGAACATTTAATTCCCTGAATGCCTCTAAAAATTTGAAAAGATCTATTTTTTTTTCGGTTTATGTTTAATGTAGTATCTGAACATGGCATTCACCATCACCTTGGTATTACAAGAATAAAATTATATTGACAAAGCCAGAATTTCCAAAGAATTCAACATGTTATGGAAAAAACAGAATAATTCTGGAGGACTCTGACTACATGTAATGGAAGCAAATATATTTCATTCATAGCAATGAGCTGGTCCAGTATTGTGAATGAAAAGGTCTTAACCTCATTAAACTGCTCTGAAGATATAAATGGAATTGAGTTAGACATCAGCTGACAATTCCCTGAACACATACAGATATATTCATATAACCCACATAAACCCATATAAACTCATATTAAAAAAAAAGAAAAATTCTTTCAAATTCTTTCAAAAACTTAAAATTATTGTTGATTAGACTAGGTAAAAAAAATTGCTCTGATAGAAAACAGATATTATGTTGCAAACTCCAAAAAAACAACTTTGTTTTTTTAGTCTTAATGAAAAGTCTATTAGTTAACTGTATTCTGATTAGCGGACCGATATTCAGGGTGGCAAAAAAGGCAAAAAAGACAAATTATTTAGCCAGTACAAAAAGAGAATTTTTGATGTATCTCCAATTTTTATTCTTTGTGCGTCCGCTACAAAATTTCATTTAATTAACAGCTCTGAGATTCAGTCTGTTCATGTACTGACACACCAGAATCATGTCAAGAAAGCA